>NW_009912223.1:0-23213 GCF_000696875.1 Nestor notabilis
GTCCCAACACCGACCCCTGAGGGACACCATTAATTTCTGGTCTCCAACTGGACATTGAGCCATTTACCACAACACTTTGTGTGCAGCCATCCAGCCAGTTCTTTATCCACTGAGTGGTCCATCCATCAAATTGATGTCTCTCCAGCTTAGAAACAAGGATGTCGTGTGGGACAATGTCGAATGCTTTGCACAGGTCCAGGTAGGTGATGTCAACTGCTCTGCCCTCGTCCATCAGTTCTGTAGCCCCATCATAGAAGGCCACAAATTGTTAAGGCAGGATTTTCCCTTAGTGAAACCATGCTGGCTGTCACCAACCACCTCGTTGTTTTTCATGTGCTTCAGCATTCTTTCCAGGAGAATCTGCTCCAAGATTTTGCCAGGCACAGAGGTGAGACTGACTAGTCTGTAGTTCCCCGGGTCTTCCACCTTGCCCTTCTTGAAAATGAGGGTTATATTATCATTCTTCCAGTCATCAGGAGCTTCACCTGACTGCCATGATTTTTCAAATATGTTGGACAGTGGCTTAGCAACTTCATTTGCCAGATGACATATTAAAGATAGTAATTTCAGACATCCCTATCACTTCTCCTAGTCTTTCTCATTTCATGATTATTAAGAAAGATATTCTTTAGAGGATCCTTAATCTAAACCAGTATGAGTTTCCTGAGCTCAGTTCTATTCCACAGTTCTCAAAAATGTAGTTCAGGTTGCAAGCAAGAAGAACTCTCAAAAGATAAGGCTTGAGAGAGGAAAATGAGCCTTTCTTATTCCCATCTCTGGTTGCATTGTGCTACTGTATCAGAGACTTCCAAACATCTTGCTGATGAGGTCAATAGGAATCCTTTTTGCTCTCCTAAAAAGTACCAAAAATATGAATGCATACTCTTTGCTTTTCTAACTCTTCAGCCTCACAAAATACAGTGACAGTTAAAGCTGCTTATACTTCTTAGAAGTTTTGGTTCAAGAAAAGACATCCAGTCTTCAATTTCCATGCATCTATCAGAGCATAAAGTAGAGAGGAGGTAAGAGAAAGAAAGGACTAGACAAAAAGAGACTGGAGTCACTAAGAATATCCTTTAATCTGATTTTTGCCTCCTCATTCATCCCTGTCAACCAAAAATCATTCAACACTTTGCAGGAAAAATTAGTTTCTACTTTCCCATCAAAAAATATAAAAAATCCATTCTGAGATAAGGCAGTACATATTTCTAAAATATTTATATAACTTATTTTTCCAGTCATGAGTGTTTTTAATGTCCCAAATGCTGTATTCTGACATATCTGCTTGGCTGCAAAAGTTCAGTTTCAGTTGGTAGACCTATCAGTCAAGAAGTTTATGCCTATTTATATTCCAATAAAGTCTAAGTTTAGTTTCTTGTTTTCATCCCGCTTTTTTTTAAAAAACAGTAACTCATGCCTAAAGGCAAAAAAAAATATTGAAATTCAAGACAATAAATAAGAAAAGGAGACAGCATCCCTGTTGAGTGAAAAGAAGGCAAAGAAATATATAGAAGCAGAATATTTTGACCTAATAAAATGCATTAAAAAAAATAAATCTGTATTTTATTTTTAGAAGCTAGTGGTGGGAGGTCTGCAAAAGATTCTGTTTCATACACCCTGAAAGTATCCTTCTAAGTCGGCCCAATGGTACCTTCATGCTGGGAAGGGAGTCTTCATTAGGGACTGTAGTGGTAGGACAAGGGGTAATGGCTTTAAACTTAAACAGGGAAAGTTTAGATTAGATATAAGGAAGAAGTTCTTCACAGTGAGGGTGGTGAGGCACTGGAATAGGTTGCCCAAGGAAATTGTGAATGCTCCAACCCTGGAGGTGTTCGAGGCCAGGTTGGACAGAGCCTTGGGCGACATAGTTTAGTGTGTGGTGTCCTTGCTCATGGCAGGGGGGTTGGAACTAGATGATCTTAAGGTCCTTTCCAACCCTAACTATTCTATGATTCTATGATTCTATGATTCTCACTCTGGAAGTGGCTATATGAAGAACAAACAAGGAAGGATACTACCTGCAGTTGTGTTCTACTAGCACCCATAACCAGTTGATTAGTACCTCTCTGCTTACTCCCTTCCAGATATTTAAACATTTGATGAGACAAATGTAGTTTAATTATTTCAAATAACATTTCAGTAATTTTTGTGGTGTTGCAAACCACAGACTTTGACTTAAAACTCTATTCTTGGGGGGTTCTGTTTTGATCTTAGTTTGATGTCAATTATTTTTTACTGTCATCTGTTTGGTACATTATGTAAACAAAAAAAGTAGTTGGAAGAACATGGTCTTACATCTAATACTATGTTTATATTAATTTAACAAACCAGATAAAGTTAGTATGACATTCTAGTTTCTCACAGGAGCTGCTACATGCTATTCTACTCTAATTTTTATTTCACATAAGATAATTCTAAAATAATGATAGGCTGGAATATATACACACATACAAAATCAGCCTCTGATTTTGTTCTTCTGAGGGTTTATTAACTTGGATTTCTCTTTCTCTGTTACACAAGAAATGGAATTGTAATGTTGACTGTAGTCTGTTTTTTTAATCCAAAATTATTTGAAGCTCAAATCTTGCTATCTTTACTTCCATAGGAAAGCATTTTCCCTCTCAAGCCACTCTTTTTTATTTCATTGGATCCCTTTTTGCAATAAAATACTAGTAAATGTAGCCAGAGATACCAGCATCTCAATCTTTGAAAACAATGAAATTACATTTAGAAAACCTTGATAGCTGCATCATGTAAATGCAATAGAGGAACTGGAAATAAGAAGACAATATCATGGGCTATATTCAAGAGAGTTTCTTGAGGTGAAATTTGCTGTGAGTTTTTCAAACATCTTTCAAAGTAAAATGGAAAACTAAATGCAAAAACAACATTCAGCAAACATTTCACTGTGAAAAAGAACACAACAAAACCCCCCACATATAACAGTAATGGCCTTCCCCTCACTCCCAAAGAGTAAATGCTCCTAAATACAATATCAAGCCTATATTGAGTTACTATTAACTTAATACTGAGTTAATGGAAAGAGGTTTAAGACCTCTTTCCCGATGCTTCTTGTATACCAGTCACCAAAACAGCGCTAAGAAAACTGCAGTTACTTGTTGAGACATTTTTGTAAATATTAACTCCCTCTTTGGGTGAGATTCAGACGGCTTAAAGCCACCGTGATTCCTCCAGCCACACAGCACAAGCAAGCTCTGCAGAGGGGAAGGTGGCAGCAGGATGGACTAAACCTTGGCTACGCTGATCACACTACTCGTTGTATTAAACAGCTGCTGTAAGCACATAAGAAAACATAGACAGGCCATATATCTCTTCAGAAGAGAGAATCTGATGGCTTTATTGCCAGGTAATCACATAGGGAGCTCTTTACCTTCAGATAACGGCACAAAATTACCTGAGGTCAGTAATGACTGAAAATTGTGACAATTAGATGGCTGCTTTGTGGCCTATAGGAAGTGAATTGGTGGCTTCATTCCAGTTCTCTATCATAAAACAATTACAGCTAATGCTGATTGGCATCTTTGATTGCTGAGATATTGATGGCTGAGAGGCCAAGGCTGAATAAGCCTTGAAAATAAACTGCCTTTCAACCCAGAAAAGTCAATCCTCCAAGCCAGAGGTGAGGCACATGTTAGGCTGAGAAAAATGCACCGTCTTCCGCTCGGTCTACAGATAGAAAGTGTGTCTCTTCTACTAAATGCCAGTGCCTTCACTGCCTCTGCTTAAAATGAAACAGAAAATGTAAGTCCTCTGGAAGGATTTAGACATGAGTTATTACATATCACTCTTTAATGACTGCATTCCAGAAGCACGCAAGATTTCAGACAGTGAGGTGCTGTTGCACTAACTACTGTGCAGATGCCATGCCCAACTGTCCCCTCTCCAAATTGCTTGCCATCAAAATGAACAGGACAGATGTGGGAGGCAAGAAGCACCATTTCCAGTGTTTGACAGACAGGGCATGAGGCTCAGTGAGGCATTGTAATAAATCTAAGATCACGTAGGTAATGTGTTGCAGAGAAAGGAGATGAAACAGAGGATTGGGTCATAGCTATAAAAGTGAGTTAAAGCCAAATAATTCTGGGTCACACAGATATTTCTTCACACATTTTGCTTGCAGCACCACAGAAGCAAAACTGTGCATGAGTATCCATGTGTGTAATGCCATTCTAGCATTAGAAGTGCACAAAGAAAATGAGGAAGGTTTTGAGGCAAAATCTGGATGCAAGACAAAATTAAATTCCTTCCCATTGCTTGAAGTATCTGTAAGTATCTGTGACTGGCTAAATCCTATCCCAGACACACTCAGCTCAGTAGATATTGCTTAAGTAGCTGTTCTTGAATCTGATAAAAGATTTCACATGCAGGAAGAAAACACGAAACTCCCATTCGCCACTGTTTATTTCATAGCAGAAAGGTCAGTTTGCACTGGCTATGTAAAATGTGAGTAGCAGCGAACACATGCTGATTAGCATTTGAAAATGTCATGCTATTAAAATGAGAAAAAAAGGAGTTAGGAGTTAAAAGTGTTCCTACACATGCTTGGTTAAAATATGCTTCTTCTGAAGTAGTGGAGATTGAGAAAGAACAGAGTTGATGTCTGTAGACATGCATGATTATGTGTTGGCAGCTGTCCTTGACTAAAAATCCAAGGATTCAGCCTTCTCACCCCCCTCTGACTCCAACTGTAGTGCATGGGCTGTGGTACTGCTTGTCTTAGACACTGCAGTACAGCTTCAACTCTTAAGAAAAGACATGCAGCAGCAAAAATTCACAACACCGCTTTTCCAGTTCAAGCAGTAGCCTTGAAAGAACCTGAGGTAAATAAAGAAAGTTTAAAGAAACCTGAAAGAAAGCACGCTAATGTTCAGATGAAGCATAATGAGCATCATCAAGCTGGAACTTCCTTAACCCGTTTGCCTTTTCCTCTTAAGACAATGTGAGAGACTGAATTGCCTCAAAGATTGCCCTGCAAGGAACTAGATAAGGTTCCACTGTCCATTGTCTCCAAGACTGTTGTGAGGAAGTCAGTTGTTGCAAGGAGTTCTGATACTGTGTTGTGGTGGGAACTGCTGCTGAGACCACACAATCATTATGTTCCATAGAAATGGCCTGACTACAGACACGTGCAGTTGAAGAGCTGGCTGTAAGATCAGCAAAACTGGATGCGCGTGATCAACCAGGAGTGAGTAGTTGCCATGGAAACTGATGATAAGGACAGAGGTGCTACTTGGTAACACCTAATAAAAGGGAACAAAGGTAATCACCTGTGTGGCCACTCACCACCGAGGATGTTAACTACGGACCCTCGGGAAGCCTCTAGATCCATGGTGGTAACTATCTCCCTGCACAATCTATTCTGAATGCTTGCTTAACTTCTAGCCTCATTTCTGATCTGTCCGATTGCTATTAATAATTATCTTTTTATAATAATAATCACAGAATCACAGAATGGTTTAGGTTGGAAAGCCCCTTAAAACCATCTAGTTCCAAACCCCTGCCATGAGCAGGGATGACCTAGACCATGTCGCCCAAGGCTCTGTCCAGCCTGGCCTTGAACTCTGCCAGGGGTGGAGCATTTACTTCTTCAGGCAACCCATTCCAGTGCCTCACCACCCTCACTGTAAAGAACTACCTCCTTATATCTAACCTGAACTTCCCCTGTTTAGGTTTGAACCCATTACTCCTTGTCCTATTGCTACTGTCTCTGATCAAGAGTTCCTCTCTGGCACCCCTGTAGGCCTCCTTCAGATATTGGAAGACTGCTATGAGATCTCCATGCAACCTTCTCTTGTCGAGGCTGAACAGCCCCAACTTTCTCAGCTTGTCTTCATACGGGAGGTGCTCCAGCCCCCTTATCATCCTCATGGCCCTCCTCTGGACTTGCTCCAACAGCTCCATGTCCTTTTTATGTTAAGGACACCAGAACTTCACATAGTGCTCCAAGTGAGGTCTCACAAGAGCAGAGGAGAGGGGAAGGATCACCTCCTTTGACCTGCTGGTCACGCTTCTTTTGATGCAGCCCAGGATACGGTTGGCTTTCTGAGCTGCAAGCACACACTGACGCTGGCTCATGTCAAGCTTCTCATCAACCACCATCCCCAAGTCCTTCTCTGCAGGGCTGCTCTCAATCTCTTCTCTGCCCAGCCTGTAGCTGTGCCTGGGGTTGTGCCGACCCAGGTCTAGGACCTTGCACTTGTCTTGGTTAAACTTCATGAGGTTGGCATCAGCCCACCTCACAAGCGTGTCAAGGTCCCTCTGGATGGCATCCCTTCCCTCCAGCGTATCAACCGAGCCACACAGCTTGGTGTCATCAGCAAACTTGCTGAGGGTGCATCAATCCCACTGTCCATGTCACCGACAAAGATGTTGAACAGGATCGGTCCCAACACCGACCCCTGAGGGAATTCTTTTCAACAATCATCTTTTATAATAAACAAATTGACAGATTACAGTATTTGACATCGTTTGTGTCTTTATTTCAGTCTGGGGATCATGAACAAAGTATTTCTGACACTGGGTTTCACCCTGCTGAGCCTTGACAGACAACAAGTGTATTTCACCGCCCTTACATTTTGGGAGGTTAAAACCACTGTATTCCTTTATCAGTTCTCCCATTGTACAAATGGGAAAAACTTACAGAATCATAGAATTGTTCAGGTTGGAAAAGACCTTAAAGATCAGGCAGGGGGTTGGAACAAGATGAGCTTTAAGGTCCCTTCCAACCCAAAGCATTCTGTGATTCTCTGATTCTGTGATCATTGAGTCAAACCATTAACCTAGCACTGCCATGTCCACCACTAAACCATGTACCTAAGCACCACATCTACAAGTCGTTTAAATACCTCCAGGGACAGTTACTTCACCACTTCCCTGGGCAGTCTGTTCCAATGCTTAACAACCCTTTTGCTGAAGAAATTGTTCCTAATATCCAATCTAAACCTCTCATGATGCAACTTGATGCCATTTCCTCTTGCCCTATCTCTTGTTACGTAGAAGAGACTGATGCTGGACTGTTCTTCAGAAGTCACTCCTTACTGAATAACTTATGAGCTGGAACTGGAACTGTCTCTTCCTGGGCTATATTCACATAATTACAGATAATTTGTGTAGTATAACTTAAGATGTGACCACTTATCAGCTGAGATGTAAAAACTGGGTGGATGTTCTTAGCCCATAGGTTAACTTAAATTACCTTCATAATTTATATAACACATAATCTCAGAAAAGGTACTGCTATATAATAAATGCAACATGAATGAAGAGGGCCCTAGAAATCTTGCGAGGCTAGCAGGATGACATGTTACTAGTGCTATCTCTTCTTGGTATTGTTATGACGAAAGAAATGTTCCTACCCCTTTCTATGGCTCCTGCTGCTACTGCCTCTAGTGTTTTAACAGAGGATCAAGAGCAAGATCCCTTTTCTGTGATTCTTCCTATAATTTATGTTCTAGCTGGTGGGACCTTCAGTAGTTTTAATTATTGATCACTGATAATAAAGAGAGAAATAGGAAATCCCACTAGTTATTACACAAATCCAAATAGATCAACTGTATTAGTGCATCCTGTGAACTCTAAAAAGCAGAGAGCAAACTTTTAAATTACCATTTTCAAGTGTCATTCTAATGAAATCACACGATAAAAAACTCAAGGCTTATACACCATGATATCCAAGAGCCTGTTTAAAAGATGGCATGGAAGCAGGAGCATCTCAGGCTTGACATGAAAAAATATGACTACTTTCATATAATAAGAAATACAGAGAGAGAGAGAGGAATAAGGCCCAAGAAAGACAAGTCATGCACAATATGGTTGTTCACCACCTGCTGACTGATGCCCCGCCTGTCGCTGAGCAGTCATTAGCCCCTCCCTGCCAAATCCCCCCAGTTTATATACTAGGCATAATGTGCTGTGGTATGGAATACCCCTTTGGCTAGTTTGGGTCAGGTGTCCTGCCCCTCCTCACTGGCAAAGCATGAGACTGAAAAATCCTTCATCAGGATAAGTGCTACTGAGCAACAACTAAAACATCCACGTGGTATCAGCATTGTTTTCAGATTAAAGCTGAAACACAGCACTGTGCTGGCTACTAGGACAAGAAATAACTCCATACCAGCTGAAACCAGGACATGCACATATCTCAACATGCAAAAAAATACGTTCTTGCAGACTTTAGGGCCAAAATCCTAATCAGTAAAAAAATCTGTATGAGTCCAATGGACTTTGAACCCAGAGTGCTCCTTATTCTTTTGAAAGTTTTTAACTAAGGAATCCTAACTCTAGTATTTCTCTCTTCTTTGAGTGGATCTTTTAGAGCAGATATTTCTACAATTCATTTTCATCTAAGGAATTAGTAGCTTCATTACACTGTATTACTAAGATATCTGAAAGCTTCTAAATGTATTATCTACAGTTTGAAACAGGTTACCTTACTCTTTCAAAATGTAGGTCATCTGACATTCTGCATTAAGTTAGATGAACTGCAAGGAAAAAAAATCCTTTAATTTTTATGTTAAGATCTCATTTACTCCCAGATTATGTGAATCTTTTAAATTGGCAAACTCTAAGTGTTATTAAAAACCCAAGAGAGCTGTACAAAAAATCCACATGTGAAACAAATTTAGTGAATTTGGCCTTTTTTTCCTGCTCTACATACAAAATGGAAGGAAGTAATGTGACATTTTGTAGATGAAAAATGTATTATAACATAGAGAAATCATTTACTTCAGTCAAATCTTCATTAAAGAAGAGCACAATTGTACCTTATGTAGGTAGAAAGGAAAAATATATTGGTGCAGGACACACTATAAGATAACCACTGACTGTTAAGATACTTCATTTTATTGACTAGAAATGCCATTTTCCTTCATGAAGAATTTATAGGGGATCATTCCAATGCTAATGTATGAGTTAGGAAGTGCAGAAGTTGCATATCAATGAATATGAAATCAAATCATATCAAAATACTGTTGAAAGAATTACTATGGCCATTCCCCACATGGCTTTGAAGATGCTGAACAATCAATGAAGTTTCTTAGAAGTCAAAGTAATGTGTATACCTGGATGCTGATTAATTACAAAACATGGTTCAAAACAAGAAATGTACTTCTAAAATAATAATCTATCACAGAATGCATCCTATTGATTGGAAAGTTATAAATTTATCTTATACATTTTAAAAGTTCACAATTCAAAAGACTGCATTGGTAGGTTACTTGCAGTTCACAGCACAAGCTGTGTGTGATTCATTGCTAGCCTGGGCATCTTTTTTGTGGTGTTATGAAAAAGCATTTGATCTGATTAAACAGTCCTTCTAATTAAAAGAAATGAGTCCATCCAATCTGTCTTTGCATTCTATACACTCCTGGTAAACCATAAAAAATAAAATATCATTCTGGTAAGATTACAGAAGTCATGATAGACTAGGCTTCCTCTCCTTAAACTTTGCCATGCAAGTTTGAAAATCTTGTCCCAGCTTTATGAAGAATATATGTATCATAAGATAATATTTCCTGGGTAAGGCATACCTAACAGACAAAAACATAGCTATATACAGTGCATTTGTTATTGTGACAAAAATGACACATAGATTACCAATATATTTTGTCTTGGGTGAATAGTGGTTATAAATTCACCAAATCTCTCTAGTTTTGACATCAAAAAAATATCTTCCAGATACTTTTTTGGGGGATTTCACAGAATGCTATTTCCATAGATTGGTCTATGGAAAATGTTCATGGCCTGCAAATGTTTGAATGGTTCTCCTACTAGTACGTCAGGTTCTGGTAGCTGTTTAGACCAAAGAAAGCTTGCATATAATCTTCTATTTTGTATAAACAACATAGGAAGTTTGGCCTAAACTAAGCTTAACAGACGAGAACTAGCAAGAAATATCATAAGTTGATTTCAAGGAAAATTCTTCTAAACCAATATCACTGACGTTCTCATATTCTAATCTGAGGCACTGTGGGAAAGAAGATCTAATTTTTCAGTCGTAATCTTAGTTAGATGTATACAACTAGCTTGAACAGTAACACATGGCTATTTTTTGGTGCAAATTCCCAGTTGAGGGATGCAAAACCAACATATCTGCATAAGCAAATAGCCAGCTAGTTTCCTGCTAGGTCACATGCATGAATAAATACCTGATTTGTGTATGCACAATGGCTATTTGTAGGCACATTAAATGGATGCTAATGTATGAGTGCAATTGTTCACTCCCAACCTCTAAAACGTTGTTAAACTGGCAACAATTTTAATCATGATTTTTACCCAAATTTGAATAGTTTTCTCAGTGTAATCTGCATGTGAATTCAGCTCCTTGTAGCCTACCTACACTCCAGAAATGGAATTTCTTACTCTCCTGCACTCATAATTAATTAGGAAATTGTCACCTGCTCTGTTTTGTTTTATCCTCATAAAGATTCCAATATTCAAGGACAATTAGGGTCTGTTTACATTACAACTCATTAAAATTTGTATTCTGTTTAAGTGACAAGGTTTAGTAGCAGAAGGACTGTAGGGGTTGCCTCTGCGAGGAGAGGCCAGGGCTCCCCATGCTGAATACTGCCAGTTCCAGCAGTCTGAAAGTGGACCAACCCCTGGCCAAAGCTAAGCCTATCAGCCCAGCCAGTGGTGGTGCCTTTGTGAAAATGTATTTAAGAAAGGGTAAAAATTCCTGTACAACAGCTGTGAGAGAGTGAAGAGAGAAAATGTGAGAGCAGCAGCTCTGCAGACACCAAGGTCAGTGCAGAAGGAGCTGAAGAGGTGCTCCAGGTACCAGAGCAGGAATTCCCCTGCAGACCATGGTGAGGCAGGCTGTTCCATTCCATTCCATTCCATTCCATTCCATTCCATTCCATTCCATTCCATTCCACTCTACTAAAAAAATTAAATAAATCTTTCCTGTATTGAATTTGTTTGGCTCATGACTAACTGGTTAGGGATCTGCCTGTGTTTATCTCAACCTATGAATTTTTTCCCCTAATTTTCTCCCCCTTTGGTGTCGAGGAGGGGGAATAAGAGAGTGCCTGGATGGTCATCTTGCATCCAGCCAATGGAACCACTGTATAATAGCTCTGGAGTAAATACGACTTCTGGAGAAACTCCAGAGCTGTTTCTTCCCACAGCAGATGAACTAACTGAATCAGAGAACAGAAAAATCCCAAAATACAAAGAAAACTCCAACACGCTCATTTGCTAGAGGAAAACTAAACAGGAAAGTAATATTAGGATTAATGTTCTAAGTTCACAGAATCAATTACAATGAATAATTTCTTTGTCTTCCAACTCCCATGGTTATTCATGGGATAGAGTTGCAACACAAAGAATACGACAGAGAAGGTCCAAAGTTCACAAAGTAGTTGTCAACGTCATCGAAAGTGTCAAAGCCCAGCCTGAAGTTTCTGAAAACATCACTGGAATCTTACATGAATAACAAAAATATAAATACTTGAATAAACTATTGTTGTTCAATGTACATCATGCATAATATCTTAGATATTAATGTCTCACAATGTCTTTATAGCCTTGATCTCGATGTTCACAATTAAGAGGGATGCTTAATAAAGTTCATAACATATATACTTCCCTGAATTCATAGGTTTCAACCAAAGAATTTGCAATGCAATATTAATAATTGCATTACTAGTGTTGTTTCCAGTTTTTGCATAAAGTTATTTTCACTCACAAAGCCTCCTGAATACAAAATTTTTTACAAGATACATGAAATTTCACTTATCAAAATACAGAGTTTGCAAAGAACATTGCAAAAGACATTTTATTGTATGCAGAAGTTTTCCCTGCTACCTCATGCCTTTTTTGGAGGAGGAAAGGATGGATATTATTTGACTGACTTGGACAGTTCATGTGAAGTTGTTAAAATGCATCATTTCCAATGTTTATTTAGAGAATTCTTAAAATACATACTATTTGTTTGATAGACCATGAGATATTGTGCACATCTAGTTTAGGAGTTTTATATCTCAGTGTACACTGTTTGCTAAATATTTTCTTTTCCAATTTGTAGGAAACGGTTCATAACTAGAGTAGCACCATCAAGCTGCGTCATACCAAGATAGTCTCTTGTTCATTCCCATCTCATCATGGGATGAAGCTCTTGCAATCTCAGATGTAGACAAGCACATGCTTTTTTGCAATGACACAACAGATCAGCCAATAAGAGGAGAAAAGCAAACTTTCCTAAAACCCGAACTGTAAAACCGTGGAACTGTAAAGACAGAAAGTTCGAAGTGTCAACTGATTTTGAAAAAAATCCCCGAACAGGTTATAACCTGAACCTTTGTTAAGTACAGAAATGTTCTTGAAAAAGAATGGTCTTTTTTAAAAAGGTAGGGTAGAAATCTAACCCAAGTAGGCTACTCTGAGAAAAAACCAAGAAATACGAAGAGACCTTTCTATAAATCTGTATATATCTGCACGCACTGCTTAGCAAAACTAGGCACAATTGCACAAATAAGTCTGACGTAAATAAGCTTCTCTCTTTTTCTCTTTTTTTCTTTTCTCTCTTCCTTCTTCCTTTCCCTCTCCTGCTTCCTCTCTCTTTTTTCCTTCTCCTCCCCTCCCCTCCCCTTCCCTCCCCTCCCCTCACCTTCCTTTCCCTTCCTTTCCCTCTCATTTGACTATTTCTCTGAAGTGATGAACATTCAAAAGGATCTCCAGAATACTTGAAAAATATTCAAAAGTTGGTTAGATTCAGGCATTGATTGTTAAAGTGATCAAGATTGGGTATTTTTCTCTTTTCAGCTGCAACTGGTTCTGTGACAGGGAAGACTTTACAGAAGTCACAGTTTTATGAGATTTCAGCTTCCCCTATCAGCAAAAGGGCACCTGTGCTGACACACTTATGATCTCCCTAAGCCTTTCTCTGTATCTGTGATGGCTTTGTCTCATCTTTTTGTAAGAAGATCGTCCCTAATGAAACAATTATTTTGGTAACTTTCCCTAGGAGCTCATTTTTAATGTTAGCTACAT
This sequence comes from Nestor notabilis, assembly GCF_000696875.1. Classification (NCBI taxonomy): domain Eukaryota; kingdom Metazoa; phylum Chordata; class Aves; order Psittaciformes; family Psittacidae; genus Nestor; species Nestor notabilis. The sequence continues at coordinate 13,015 of NW_009912223.1, forward strand.
TTGGCTTCTTTTGTTGGCCTACTGAACTTGCAAGAGAATTGAGATTTATTGATTGATAAGGTGATAAAATGATGAATAGAAGGATAAAACCTAAGACATAAAAGCAAAGAAAGACAAATAAAGTTTGGACGAAGTGACTTTGGTTTTAATTGAAACATAAATTTGAGGAACAGGATTATGAGATTTCATTTCAAAAAATGAGTATTGGAGTGAGTTTTAAGAGGCACGAGTGCTGGCTATTGACCCATTCTGGTCTGATCTGGGCCACCGGGCAAAGCTGGATTTAAGTAATCTAAGGGCAGTAAAGGCTCCAGTGGGGTTGACAGTCTGTAGTGCAAAGCAGAGGAATGGCCAGTTTCATTATGCACAATTTTGGCTAAAGTGACCACCTTATCAGTCCCTTTTCATACTAACAGAGAATGCTGATCAAGCTATATGGAAGTTATGTTTGTCTGCCCATCATTTTGGTGAGGCCACCAACAGCAGATAAGACCAGTTCTCTGCTGTCTTTCTAGCTTTCAGGAAGGCTGGGCTAAAGCAGCATCACTTAGTCTGCCTAACTTACATCCTCACCCTCATATTGCACAACAGTCAAGGGCAACTGGCATGAGAAGAAAATGCCCATGGGCCACATTCAGAGATGACTCCTGACTTTCTTGTCTGCATTCAACAGTGGGGATATGGGGACAGTCTTCTTACTTGGTCAACTCTTTCCTCAGACTGTGGAGTCCTTCCTTACCCCTCCACTTTTCCATTTTCATTTTATGACTTAATGGAATAAAGGTAGCTTTCTCTTCCTGTTACTCCTCCTCCTTGCCATTTTTACATCCTTCCGTATCAGCATATTCATGTATTCCCAGTTGGTAGGGATGGCACAGAGGGCATGTTTCACAACCCATTTGCTTCCATCATCAGCTATCAGAAGCCAAAAATTCAGTTAAAGGACTGAAATGGGGAAGAGGAAGAGAGAGAGCAAAGAGGAAGAAGTCATCCTCCATTCTCTAGTGAGCCAGTACACTAACTAAAAGGATCAGTGACGTGTGAGCCCTGGTCCATAGCGTTTACCCAGGAGAAGCAACACTTTGCTCAGAGTTCTGTTGAAGACACTTGCCCAGATTTAACTAGTGAATCAGATTTTCCCTATCAGAAATAAAAAAATCTCATAAAATTAATCATCTGACCTCAAAAGGGAAAAAGATTTATAGAACTAGCATTTCTTACAGGAAGTGTTCCTATTATACAGCTAAAAATCATAGAATCATAGAACAGTTAGGGTTGGAAAGCACCTTAAGATCATCTAGTTCCAACCCCCCTGCCATGGGCAGGGACATCTCAAAAAAGACCATGTCACCCAAGGCTCTGTCCAAACTGTCCTTGAATACTGTCAGGGATGGAGCATTTACCACTTCTTTGGGCAACCTGTTCCAGTGCCTCACCACCCTCACAGTAAAGAACTTCTTCCTTATATCTAACCTGAACTTCCCCTGTTTAAGTTTAAACCCATTACCCCTTCTCGTATCACTACAGTCCCTGACGAAGAACTGGCAGATGAAGTGGCTAAGCCACAATTCACCATATTTGAGAAGCTGTGGCAGGCTAGTGCAGTTCCTGTTGACTAGAAAAAGGGAAACATAATTCACATTTTCAAAAAGGAAAAAAAAGGAAGGCCCAGGAAAATACAAGTCAGTCAATCTCACCTCAGTCCTGGCAAGATCATGGAGTAAATACCCCTGGAAACTATGCTAAGGCACACAGAAAAGGTGATTGGTTAACAGCCAGTATGGCTTCACTAAAAGTGAATCGTGCCTGACAAATTTGGTGGCCTTCTATGATGGGGCCACTGTGTTGATGAATGAGGGAAGAGAAACTGATGTCATCTACCTGGATTTGTTCAATGCATTTGACACTGTCCTGCACAACATCCTTGTCTCTAAACTGGAGGGACATGGATTGGACCCCTAGGTGGATAAGGAATTGGCTGGATGGTCACATTTAAAGAGTTACAGTCACCAGCTCAATGTCCAATTGGAGACTAGGGACAATTGCTGTTCCTCAGGGGGAACCTCCCCTTCATATTGGGAGAAACACTGTTTAACACCTTTGTGGTGCTGTAAGCATGCTGGAGGGAAGGGATGCCATCCACTGGGACCTTGACAGGCTGGAAAGGCGGGCCAATGGCAACCTCCCAAAGTTCAACAGGGCCAAGTGCAAGGTTCTGCACTTGGGTTGAGGCAATCCCAAGAATAAATACAGGCTGCGTGAAGAATGGATTGAAAGCAGCCCTGAGGAAAAAGACTTGGGGGTATTGGTTGACGAGAAGCTTAACTTGACTTGGTAGTGTGCGCTTGCAGACCAGAAAGCCAACCGTGTCCTTGTCACCAGAAGTGTGACCAGCAGGTTGAGGGAGAGGATTCTCCCACTCTATTTCGCTTTAGAGAGACCCCACATTCAGCTCTGGTGCCCCCAGAATAAAGAAGGACGTGGACCTGTTGGAGTGAGTCCAGAGGAGTGTCACAAGGATGATCAGAGGACTGGGGCACCTCTCCTATGAAGAGAAGCTGAGATAGTTGGGCTTGTTCAGCCTAGAGAAGAGAAGGCTCCAGGGAGAGTTTACAGCAGCTTCCAGTTCCTAAATGCGCCTATGAGAAATCTGGAAAGGAACTTTTTGCAATGGCATGTAGTGATAGGACAAGGGGAATAGTTTTAAACTGAAGAGGGTAGATCTAAATCTGAAATTCTTCACTATGAAAGTGGTGGGGCACTGGAATAGGTTTTGTGGATAAATTGTGGATGCCCCATCCCTGGAAGTGCTGGCCAGGTTGGATGGGGCTTTGAGCAACTTGGTCTAGTAGAGGGTGTCCCTGCCCATGGAAGGGGTTTGGAGCTAGATGATCTTAAGTTGCCTTCCAACCCAAAATATTCTATGATTAAAAACCTTAAAGATGTGGCTTACAGTGCCCCTAGTTCATGAGACCAACAATATAATGACAATTAAATATAAAAATTGCAATGGACTTTAGGTTTACTTTGTTTGCCTTCTGATTCTTAAGGCAATCCTTTATGTATCTTTTTTTTTTTTTTTTACCACTGCAGATCACAGAACACCTTAGACAAAAAATGAACCTTATATTTTCAAGTATTTACATGGTTTAGCAACTGTGTATTCCAGGAAGATACCAGTCTCTAAATGAAATTAAGAAATCACAAGTTATTTAATAGAATAATTAAAAATACTTCAATTTCAGAAGAAAGAAGAAATAGGGAGGAATACAAAGTTTTAGTATTAGCACTGAGTGTGCTAAGTTCAAAATATGCTCAGAAAATCAAATGAGCTATCAAAAATTTGATCAATTTATCCCTGAACTCCCAGACATGCTCACTTCTCATTTCATACTCTAAGTAGACTACTGTAAACAGCCTCTCATTGTCTTGGAGTTATCATCCTACTGCACATTCATAATAACCCTGAAGCAAGGATGTGGTGCTATTAATCAGTCACTTAAAACCTCTAGACCTAAAATGTGTATTTTTGTTCACGCCTTTCCAGAAAGCACTGTGTACTCAGCTAGTTTGCATATCACATTTTGCTTTGTTTCGAATCGTAAATGCAAAGCTTTTTTGAAATGAACTTGTCACCTTTTGGAAAGTTTTTAATTTCATGGAAATATTCTGTTTGCCATGCAGAGTAATATTATATTTAAATTTTTGTTATGCAGAAACTTTAACAGGTATATACTATTTGTTGAAACAGAATAAGATACTCTGATATAGACTTGTTGGAATAATTTTATAACCAGGTCATAAGAGCCTAAAACCAGCACTGAAACTTCCTTACAAAGGCTTTACCTCTCATACGCTAACAACTACTGCTATTACACCAAAGTAAAACTATAGAAAACATCTTTTCCCTGCAAAGTTTACCCATAAAATAAAGCACTGTAAAAAGCAATGCCTTATTTTTACTGTTTGAGGAGTTATTTTAAGTTTTCATGCACTGAAAACAGCCTCTTACAAAAATATCTTAGTTGTACATTAGGTGGCTAGGGTTGCCCTGTTCTCCCTCCAGTCCCTAAAAAAGCACTGAGCCTTCGTAGGACACCAAGTGCATGTACCATTATACAAAAATTGAGAGGAAAATACGAAGATCTCAATTTGGCAGGTAACAAAAGGATGACATTTGGAGGGCAAGGTTTTGTAGATCACAGAATGAAGTTTACTGGAAGTCATGACAGGCCTTCGATTAACAAATATTTTTTATTGGCTACTAATGCAATTTAAGAATTCTTCCTGCAAGTTGTTTGTAAAGCTCACAGTTTTCTGCCCGTTTATTCAGCCAACAGAGTAGCATTGAAAGATGGATACATGGTTTAGCCTTGGAGGCAAATGGTGAAAAATCTGAACCCTTACTGAGAAGATAAGTGTAACGATGTTTTAAATATACTGAGTTTTTACAGCATAGACTACAGAAGACTTTTACAAATCAGAGACAGCAGAAAGAAAAGGCAACATTTTCTGAAAGGCAAAATAAGATGCTCTGTTTCTTTTGCTTCTTGTGCACTTACCACATACTCCCAAAACTTAGAAGTATAATTTACAGTTATCCGTGCTTTCTTTTTAACAGCTGACCCTCCAATTAAATAGTACAATTTCTTCTAAAAATGAATCTAAAGATAAAAATCTGTATCTTAAGGAGATAAAGATTAGTGAAGCATAAACAATCCTAATTCAACAGTGATTCCAAGTCTATATGTGTATCATCAGAACAGATGACATAGACATGATATATGTCTATCATCAGAATAAAGCTTCCATGAAAAATATAGGCCTAGGAGCAGAATATTTTATCAGGCTGAGGTCTCTATAGAAAAGTAACATGAAGCTAGAAACAACCCACAATAAGATGCCATTTTAAATACACTTCCACATTTCTTTTTTTATCACTGTGTATCAGCATTAAAATTCCCCAATTCTGTATCTCAAAGTTAAGCTGCAACACTTTGTTTTTGAAACTGTTAGTCATCTTGTTTCAGTCGTTAGTGCACTTATTTTTTTTGTTCTCTCCTGAGTTTTTTAAGGTTAAAAAGCAGAGTTTTTTATGGTGGTTGAATATTTAAAACAAACCCGTTCCTTAAATCACTAGCTTCAAATTCAGAGGGCAATTCAGTTGCAGCACTAAATAGCTAATAAAATGTACTTTTCCCACCTGTTATGAAAACAATTGTGTTGCAAATTTTTTTTTGGAAACAGGCAGAGCACAATGGTAGTGCAGCTATGATATAGACACAGATATACCTGACCTGCATCTATCTGAGTGTACTCTAAAACCAGAAGTCTGGGAAAATGGATGTAAAGATCGCTTTCCTGCATTTATGTCTAAGCTGATGTTTACCATGTCTGGAATCAGTCAAAATTACAAGGTATGGTGTCACCTAAACATTGCCCTACTATTTCCTGACACAAACGGTATATTTGTGTATTTCAACCTGTATTGGCATAAGCTTGGAATTCATGCACCAGTATCTACTGCTGCCCTAGAGATACTCCAAGTCAGTTTTGAATACAATTTTAGTAAATAAAATATCATCCCCTATTCTTTACCAAACCAAAGAGGAAAACATGGATATGATCACCCTTAATCAGCCGTAAGTATGGCTTCCATACCAGCAAACTGAGTCTCAATTCATCAGTTCAGTTCTTTCCCAGAGTGCCATATTGCTGCATTGTTTCTAAGATTTTGGCTTGAAAACAGAAAAGCTACAGGAGCATACTTAAAAAAGAAACAAACCAAAACTGTTCACTCTCTCCTCCCTCTCATGTGAAACATCCATCAAAATCAGACAAGATAGAACTATTTTTGGTAATGTTCAAAAGTGTCCATAGCACACTACTTTATGTTAGACTACCTGGTTTCTAGAGATCAATAATGAGATAGATTGTTTAAACACCAAAACATGAGTCTTATTTGAGGATGAAAGGGAATTCTTAGGATCTAATAATAAAACAAAATATTATGCTAAAATAACCTTGAAATAAACCAGCACTCAGGCCCAACCTTCATACAGTTAAGTCTTTTAATACAATAACTTACATAGTGGCCACTAAATTTCTATGCTAGCCTCATATTTATATTTTTTCCATTGCTTTCACAATGGTGCAATGCTACTGAGTAAGGGAAATAAGTTGGTCTCCTTTTGCTAAAAACATTTTCTGTGAAGAAAACAACTTACTGCACAGAATAAATTGCTGTTTAGAACTGAAATTGCAAAGGTCGTTTGCATTTGTGCTTGTGGAATACAGACTGTTTTTGGGCAGCTAGATAGGACTGTGCAAATACTCTACACTAATAAGCTAAAACAAGCATCTGCTTTAAAACAATTCAGTGCAATGTTCTTTGTGTTTTCCTTCTGTTTGGAGATATGTGACTGAAATTATATTTTAACTTGATCTTTATCAAATTGCACTTAGACAGTAGAAAATTTTTGTTTCAAGCCACAGCTACTACTCTGAGATGATAATTATGAGGAAACCCTGTTAGAAAGAATCGGAGATACATGATTCTATAGACACCTTCAATTGAAATAAGCCTGGAATTTGTCAGTAAACAAACTGATTTCAATAGACTTACCTGTTTAATGCTTTTAAAAGTCCAATACTTCCTCTTTACACCACAAATCTTTCAGCCACTGGGTGAGGTCAAAATAGAGCACTTGATCATGATAATCCCAACCTGTCATGGACAACAGCATCTCTCACGGCACCATACTCGAAATGCTTGAAACAGACCTGAAAGACACAGATATCCTTACATTCTTATTGAAATATATTCAACCATGTCCTAAGATGAGGAACTATGAGCACTTAATTGATGACTACATTATAAAGGAGTGAGTACAAAGCTATAAATATAATCTGGTAAACATCAAGACCAGAGATTGTGAAGCTCATGTTCCAGAAAACCTGGTTTTGCTGAATATAACCAACTCTGTTGTACTTATTGACCCATTAAAACTGTCAGGATTAATATTAAATTAAAAAAAAACAACACATGACCCCCCAGCTATTTATACATAGACCTTTAAGTCGTTTATCATATGAATTTCTAAAGGAAGATTATATCCTGAATCACCAAGAATCTTACCTGAGAAAGGTCATGGAAAGGATTCAGTAAAATTATAGGTAGTTGTTCCATGAGAACTTTGCTAAGTACCATTCTTACAGAAAGGCAACCTGTAAATGGATGCAATGCAAATCCACACCAATCATGTGCTCTTCTTTTTACTTAGAAAAGGCATGGAGACAATAAAGTATTGAGGTGCCATATTTCAACATGGTTTTCATGTAGCCAGGAATATTTACAGTTTTATCTAGCCCTCTGATTCTGTATAGTTTTAAGGTTTCTTGACAAAATTTCCTAGCATTCTAAGTACAAATCAATAATTTTGTTACAATCTCTAAACAATTTTTTTTTTCAGATTTTAAATAACAGTGCATCTACCTCCTTCACTAAAATGATGATTAATTTAGTTGAGTTGAATTTACCTAATAAAGATGTTTTTCTCATCTTTGTTCTCTGTCACTGAAACCTTCAGGCCAATTCACAGCTATTACAGGGAATACCAGATGGCATCCAGATCATCCAGAAGATACACTGATCTAGGCTTTCCTTAGCAATCCCAACTTTTTATTTCAGTCCCTGTTGAAATGTACAAGGTGACTAAGCACTACTCCTAAACATTTCAAAAATTCTGGATGTTCCTAATTTTCCTTGTGAAGTGTTGCATCTTTTTTTAATAGAGAACAGGAAAATGTGTGTACAGATGTGAGCATGCATACGTATGTAAGCAAGGTAAAAATAAAACATTCTATCCTAATCCATAAATATCCTAAGTAAGAAGATAGAAAATTTCTTGTCTAATTTTGCAAAGTATTTCACTACTGGGTTAACATAGAGTATAACTTACGAACGAATAAAATTTGTCAGACTGCAACAACTGAGCTGAAACCAGTGGGTCAAAAGAGAAATTGCTATTCAAGGTATTTCTAAAGAAGGGACAAGATTGCACTTAGCCCAGTTTTAATGTGAGAGTTCAGTGCATCACTCTCTGCACTGATGAGAGGCAGGATGCATCACCATAAAAAACAAAGCTTCCAAGTGTACAACATGTACCATATCTTCCATGGCTTCAAATGGGAAAGCAACCATGTCCAGAGGTTTAGGAATGTACCTGAATAAATGATCAAGAATCATAGTTCTGATCGCCCTTTGTACACCAGGTCAGATGAATCCAGGAAATAAGAAGTTAGTGGAATGTACTTTGAAAATTGATTGAATATCTTGCATTGAGAAATTAATGGATCTTTTTCATCCAATCTAGTGCATGCAGATCAGGTACTGACTGATATATGGTTCGCCATGATCAGATGAGGAACTGAATTTTAGTGAGACAGAGGAAGGTACACACTAATAGGCCTCAGAATAAATCTACTACCAAACTTAAAATACATGGGAAAGGATTCTTTTTCTTTGGTTGTAATTTCCATAATGAGATCTCTGACAAGACAGGAAGAAAGTTTTTCCTAAAAAAGTAATATCACAGGCACATAAAGGAGTCTAAGGAAGAGGTAAAGTTTTTAGGGACATCTTCCAGAAAGACAAAGGGAAAGTTTTATTCAATTGTGGCAGTAAAATCCTCAGGATATGTCAGTCTGTGTATGGCTAAAGTTAAATACTCCAGATATTCCTCTATATCTGAATGATATTTTTGTATTTTATAGTGCAAAGAGAACAATCATCTAAGATTTCAGACTTGGATGCCTCAGAATTTATATGGCCAAACTGAAACAACTTTGATCTTTAATGTGACTGAGAAAGACAGAAGGTAATAGGATCAAGGGATAAATCAGCTGGATAAAGATGAAGATCTCCAGAAATTAGAATTTGCTAATAACATAGGCAGGGGGCATTCTGAGTCTGAGTAAGGGAAACTGGGATGAAATAGTTATTAAGATAAGAATTTATGCCTGATCTTGGCCAACCACTTCTCTGAAGAAAAAGAAAACTGTTTAAAACTAGGCAACTTGGAGTAAAAAAAGAAGCAAGTAACAGTACCTAAGCCAATGAGGTCTACTTGTTTCTAAACACCAATGATGGAGGAACAGGCAAAAATTGCTAATCCAAGTCCATGTGTCTTCATTGATAAATGGAGATTACCTATTTGTTAGTTCAGGAAACCACAGAGCAACATTCCTCCTTCAGAATGCTCCAAAGCCTCCTTTATCCATACCTCAGAGGGAAAGCTGGAGTTGACAGTGAAACATGGGCCAGTGCTTTAAAAACACTGTACAGAACCTATAGAAAGACACAAAGAATGTGTCTTTGTGGAGAAGACTGTATACAAGACAATCATTGAGTGAAAGGTGTCAACAGATTTTAAGGATGAAAAGTCAAACATGTGGCAACTGGTGGCTTTGCATATTCTCCTGAAAACAGAGCAGGGGAAAAAAAAACAAACAAGCCCAACCCTGAAAGAAAACTTGTGTTTGATAATCTTCCATGTTGCGCAGGTTCTGGCTGAGACAATTTTATAATAGCTGGTAAGGGGCTATGTTTTCAGTTTGTGCTGGAAACACTACTGATGGTACAGGGATGTTTTTGTTACTGCTGAGCAGCGCTCACACAGAGTCAAGGCCTTTTCTGCTCCTCACGCCACCACATCAGCAAGGAGACTGGAGATGCACAAGAAGCTGGGAGGTGATACAGCCTGGACAGGTAACCCCAACTGACCCAAGGGATATTCCATACCACTTGACATCATGCTCAGAATATAAAACTGGGGGAAGAAGGAGGAAGGGGGGATATTAGGAGTGATAGCGTTTGCCCTCCCAAGTCACATTATGTGTGTTGGAGTCCTGCTGTCCTGGAGATGGCTGAACACCTGCCTGACCATAGGAAGTGATGAATGAATTCCTTGTTCTGCTTTGCTTGCATGTGTGGCCTTTGTTTTACGATTAAACTGCCTTTTTCTCAACCCATGACTTTTCTCACTTTTATTCTTCAAATTCTCTCTCCCATCTCACCAGAGAAGAGTGACTGTGTGGTGCTTAGCTGCCTGCCAGGTTAAACCACAACATCTGTCAATCCTGTTTCACAGCCCAGATCCACCATGAAAATCAAGACAGCAAGAAGGTCCCAATACAAT
>NW_009912223.1:23253-34110 GCF_000696875.1 Nestor notabilis
GTTCTCAAGTGTTGGTGCCAACACTATTTAACCCGTTTGTGAAGAGCTGGGCAATGGGGAAGAGTGCACCCTCAGTAATTTGAAAATGAAACAAGACAGGACCCTCAGGAATTTGAAAATGAAACAAGACATTAAAGAGTGGTTACTACCTCAGATGAGCGTGCTGCCATTCAGAGGTGCTTCAACAGACTGTAGTAATGCAACAACAGGAACTTCATGAAATTCAACAGAAGGAAATGCAAAACCTTGCCCTTTGTGTGCTGGGCCCAGCTCTGTCCTCTCTAGTGCAAAAGACACGGATGTAAGAGAGCAACTTCAGAAGAGGATGACAAAGATGATGAACTGGATCACTGTCATATGAGTAGTGGCTGAAAGTGGCTTCAAACTGAACAGTCTGAAGAAAAAAAGTGTCAGGGGGATCGTATCAATGTGTATAAATACACATTGGGAGGAACTGAAAAAGGTGTAGCTAAACTTTTTTCCAGTGGTGCCCACTGAAAAGGCAAAAGACAACAACCACAAACTGAAGTCCACAAAATTCTGTTTGAGCATAAGAAACGAATCTTTAGTGTGAGGTTGGAGCAGGTTGCCCAGGAGACTGTGGAGTCTCCATCCCTGGAGGTACTCAAAACCTGACTGCACGCAGTCCTAGGCAGCCTGCTCTAGCTGATCCTTTTTTGAGCTGGGCATTGGACTAGACTATTTCCAGAGATGCCTGATATCCTCAACCATTTCACCATTCTGTGAAATCCTATAAAATGGTTGAAAGAATAAAAAAAATAATCAACAGCTTTTGCTTACTTCACAGTACCTTGAAACATATAAGTGCAATCTGTGTTACAATAACATACTGTTTTATAGCAGTAGAAGAAAGCTTATTCTGTCTCTTCTCTCTTACACAGTTTTCAGCGCAATAATACTAGCTGTGACTTTTGAAGTCACAGACATTCAGCAAAACTGGCATTTAAACAAAGAATCTGCACAAAAAGAACATGCCACTATAGCTAAACCCCGCAGAACCCTATTTAAGTAGACAGGTTTAATATTTAACATCATTTCATTCTCTACTTGTTCGTTTTTACCATTACTGCAGTCCAATTTTTGAAAGTGAACTGAGGTAATAACACTGAGGAGACTGTAAAGCTAAAGTCTGGAGAATACTTTTAAGAGCACAGTCCCACAGAACAAGTATCTAACAGTATGCTACTTAATGACAGCCAGTAAAGTCAAACAAGCAAAGCACTTAGAAGCCTCCACCTTCTGTAGCATTTCCACCATTGTGAAAACAAAAATTTTAAATGAAAGGGTTATGGTTTGCACTCTCTTTGTTCAGGTGTGTGTGACTGAAGCAGAACCTGATTTCCACATATTGAGAAGCTTTATGATATTATTGGTGGCAGCAGTCTGCCCTGTCTGCTCCTTGGGAGCTTAGACTCTGTATTGGCCTGAAATCCTGCTCAGGTCTGAGAATCACATTTCTAACTGCCAGTCTTGTTTTGCAATGTCATGACTATGCCTTGGTCTCAAAGAAGGAAGAAATGAGGGACTTGTGGAACTGCTCTTCGGCTGATTCTGCATAATCTGTGGGCAGATACTCATAGCTGTCTCTCATTTGTTATATTTTTTTTCCAGTAGTGCTCATGGAAAAGGACAGCATAAGAGCTTCTTGTGTGCCACACCATATAAATGTATGAGACACTAACTGACTCAAAGGTCTACTATTTAAATCAAGATAATAGGCAATGCATGGAGAAAGAGCTAGTAGAGAGAGAACAACATAGCAATGAATATAACATCAGTTCTGATGACTTGTTTTAAATGTTGGTACTGGATTTTCAGTACTTTCAGTGGGTTTGTGACAGAGATTATTACAGCAGTAGCAACAAAACACAGAATAAAGTGAGAATGTGCTAGAAGAGAGAGTGAGAGCCTTCAAAAGAAAGTGTGATGGTGCCATCTGAATTCTTACATGTCTAGGGGACTCTTGAAGCTACAGTATAGGGTGAAACAAAATTCAGTGGGTGGTTATAGTATATGTGTACTCACAAATCAGTCTCAAACATCAAATGCAAAGGCTATTGGCTACAGATATAATCTGTTTTAGGATTTGCATTTGCAGTCCTGGTTATTGGTTTGGAAGACTGATACCACCTAATTGTTGCATGGCAGAATACGCAATCCTGAGAGTAACATGGCTGTTCCTTCCCCACAACCTGTTTGACTTCTGTCCTGCCTGACAAGCCAACAAAACAAGTTAATCAAATCTAAAAATACTAGGATAGTCACCTGCTGACAACTGGCCCAAACCCAGTGAAATCAAATATCTAGCAGTTATCAGAAGTTAGTCTGAAGATAAAAGCAGCATGCCAACTAGTTGGAAATAATCAGGTAGCAAGACTGGGAACAGGAATTTTTCTATCACTGCTTCATAAAAGGTGTTGTGACAGGCTGATGGCTATTTTTTTACTGCTTGTCAGTTCACTGCCTGTTGGTGGAATGAAAACAGATGTTTCTACAGTGGTTGATGTGGGGTGCATCAGAGGAGCTGTCAATTGCTCTGAACACTAGCAGCAACTCCAGTGGGTCATGAGTGAATCATATTACCTGTATGTGTGCAAATCTTTTGCTTCATGTAACAGCTGTGACACATCCTAGTCTCATTGGAGCTACTGAATGAACAAAAGTTCTGAACATGGACATTTATTGTTACTAATGATGATGGTGAGTGTACCAGAAGACACCTGGAAACATGCATATAAAGAAGGGAGGAGACCTTTACTAATAAATCTAGCATGGGCCGGGGAGAGCAGAAACTCCTCAAAAGTCTTTTCAACCTTGAAGAGTGGAAGTGTGTGAGTAAGCATAATTGCAGGATAACAAGCAACGTAACAAAACCACTGAACAATTCACTGATTAACTCTTCAGATGTATGCATGTATGCTTTCTAACCTCTCTATCCTCTCACTCCCTGTGCACAAGAAACCACAGACACGAATGAAGAGCAGCAGTAACCATAAAATCAAACACTAAAAACGGGGATGATATTTTTGATTTCAAAAGTTGCTTCATTTTTATTTGCTATCTAATTCCCAGCTCTCTAAAATTCCTCTTTTTTTTCCCCTGTGTAGTTTTGGATCTAGAGCCTCATTTTATATAAATTGGAAAGGTGAAGTTCTAAAACAATGAGTTGCAGGAACTTGAGCTTTGATACACATTCTGTCCAAACTAAGTTTTTATAACAAAAGGCTTAATCAAATGCAGAAATAGCCCTATGGTTTTCTGCCTTTTTCAGATTTTATGATTTAAGAGTGGAAGTCACAAAATGGATCAAAACTTACCAGCCCGTGAATCAGTTAATCCTATTCTACCCATTTACGAATGGTGAGATATATTACCTGTCATATATCAACTTACATTGGTCAATGAAAAGAATATAGTATACATCCCAGTTCTTCTACATATAAAAAAAAAAAAATCGTAATGTGTAAACTTATGACTAAAGCCATTTCATTTTTAACTTTCTTGCAACACAATCACAATTATTAATATAAAACATATTTACATCAAGTTGTATTGCTATCAAAAGTATAAATAATGTACCTTAAGCCTCAGTGGGTTCAAGTCCTGGAGACAATCACTGCACCTTTGGAAATAAAATACACCTGTTAAAACTTCTGCAATGGATTTAGTTTAAGAAAAAAATCCTGTTACCTAACATATTTTACTTAGCACAGTTTGCAGTTGCTTCTTTCGTACCAAGCAGCATGCTCCTTGCTGACATAAAGCTACCTTCAAAAGATGAGCATAATTTGTTCAGTCCCTCAGTTCCTCTTTTGAGATTTTGGAGAAGGCCCACTGTAAAATACATTCCTGACCACTCCAGCCTCCTAACCTGGATTTCGCCTCATTTTGCATTACGAAGCCTAGCAAGAAATCTTTCTAAATCAACTATTTAATGAAGCAGGAATCAACAATATTTTTTACTCCCTTTGCAGCACTGGTTACTGCAGCAGCAGTAACAAACAGTTCAAAAAAAAAATACCAATCTTACGGATGACAGAAAATAACATGCCTAGCACCAACCTCTTACTCAGCTTTTTTGGAATGAAGAGGCATATAACAACTGGACTTCTCCTGGTTTACCAATACTGGTGCCAGCACATTGGACAAAGCATTACAGACAGAGCACTGGGAACAGCTTATTCTGCACAGGAAAACTTTGATGTCTTTTCCCGTTCTAACTTCTGTTATTTTGTCATACCATGAGTATGACATCATCCTTTCTCATACTCTAATGTGAAAATCTCTGGAGCAGAAACTTTGCTGTTCAAAATCTAGAATGATTTGAGAAAATTGATAGCAGATTATAGTGTTGGAGGATCTCATCCTAAAGTTCAAGACATCATAGCGCTGTTGACAGAGAACTCTGACATATTTTCCTGAGATTAGGAAGAAGATTACTCGTATGGTAGACTATCTTTGCCTTCCATTGTTCACCTTACATATATATTTAAATGTATACTTACATATATAGACCTATGAACGTATGTATATAGAATTGACATATTATGACTGAAAATATTTGTTTGTTCCCCACCCCTTTGAAAATGTATTAAGTCATAAAACTTTGGACTTGCTATATTCAATTTTCTGGAAATGTGAAATTACCGGTCATCCTTGAAGCACGAGGAGCTATAGTCTAAGTACAGTACTGCTATAGCAACTAGAGAGCTTGCCTTATTACAATGTATATAGTGCAACCAACTTATTCACCTTAATTTCACAGATTTAACTGTTTCACAGCAAATACACAGCTTATGGGGATCATCCAAAATATTTGCTTTAGGTTCATGTCATTAAATGACCTCTGTAGGAACACATCACAGTGGTGTATTGAGACAAGCAACCTTGTCTCAATAGCTGTTGCTTTATTGGCTAGCATAAAGAAAAGTGTATTTTCCCACCTTGAGTAACCTGACTTGTGATTCTCTTGTAAGGAAACAAAAGACAATATGAAAAGCATACTGAATCTGGCTAGATATAGGATGTTTGCATATTTGCACCACGAGTGATCTAAGATTAATCTTCTGTAAAATTTCAGATCCTACCTTCTACCATTCCCAAATCTCCTGAAATCCACAGTTTATTAGATAATCCCTGAAACTCAGTGAAGCTGATCTTGAGAATGTGTTTCCTAGGTAGCTCACCCAAAAATAAACCATATATTTGTGTCTCAGTGAAGTGCTTATTAGAGATAGGTTCTGATTTTTCACTTTAGGAAATTGCATTTTTCTTCTCAAGTATATACTTGTGTGTACAGATCATCACACCAACCTTTATTTCATTTTAAAGAGACTGCAACTTCTGACAAACATTTTCAACTGCATTGATCTGTCAAAAATAATGTCAATTAAGACAAATATTTTTCTAGAAAAAACTGTCCAAATTTTAAAAAGGTGATACTTAGCACAAAAAACCTCAAACAGACCCACACCTAAAATTTGCTGATTTGAATTAGTGAGCTTGAAAGTATATCTGAAACAAACACATTAAATCAGGAAGGTATATCCTCCTTCTACATGGACTGATTTGGGAAAACATACTGAGAATTGTTGCAACAGTAAGAAAAGTACCCTCCTTCAAGTAAGGACAACTATGAAAGGTAGAAAGCATTTGTAGAATACAATGTTTTAGCTGTAATTCATACTTAATAGAATTCATACATCTCTAACTATCACCTTATAAACAGAGAACTTAGCATGTCAAGTTTCTTCCAGTACTGCTGCGCATGTGACAGACTTCTTAATTTTAAATCCATATTTCCAAACAGACTTTTATAATTTCTTTTGCCTTTTTTTTTTTGTTTGCTTGTTTGTTTTTTGGGGTTTTTTTTGTTTTTTCGCACACCCCCCCCCCCCCCCCCCAACTCTTACTTTATGATATTATCATTCAGAATTAATACAAAAATGGTGGTTTAGATTTCAGGAAGCACCTAATTTGGCCCTTGGTAGAAAGTTCCACCAAGGACTGTCAGGTTACAGTTCTAGTGTCCCCATTCTTCAAAGAAGACTTCCTATCTGCTGAAGGAGCAGCTTTTTTGTCATAAAACTGCCATCTTTCTTACTAATCCTCTGAAAATCTAGCAAACCCAGTCAAGTTGTAACAGTTGTGTGTACACCAGTAGAGTGAAGGTGAAATTCAAATTGTAGCAGCTCAGCACTGGCAATTTCCGACCTAGGAATGACCTCAGGGGCCACCTTGAGCAGCAGAGCTGGGCTGCAGCATGGATCCAATGCTGTCTGAGGAACCCCTTGCTGACACTCACGGGGTTGGTGCCTGTACAAGTGCACATAAGGAATTGGCTCATGACACACCTTTTCAGACTCCCTGTAAAGCTGCATACGGTGGTAGGATGTCCAGTGCATTGTGCATTAAATTTTTTACATTTAAGCACAAATGTGTTTAATTCACCACAAGGGATACAATAAAAAATTCCTAATAAGAAACTTGCAAGTTAGTGATCAAAACCATACAGATTCTGTCTGCAGAATTGATTGGACAATAAACATGACATTTCCACACAGAGGATGGTTTTATCTCACCCACAGTTACAACATAAAACTGATTTTTCTTTGATGATATAGCTCTTGTCTTTTTTAGGTAGATGACAGGTCTCTGCTGGGAAGTTCTGTGAATTTTTATAAAACATTTTGGACTGAGATGCCTCATAGAATGTAGAACAAAATATAATGCGTACTTAGGTATGCACCCAATTGTATATACCAGCAGGATAATATGAGTTTCTTTTAACATAATCTACAGGCCTGGATTTCTACACTGAAAACAATGGAGACCCACTGGTCTGAAAGAGTCAGCTGAGTGATCTATAAAAATAAATTTCCTTAACCGAAACCAATTAGGAATGTAATAATGAAGGCACAGTTCTCACAATAACTAAGGGGCAATTACTGAGCTTGTTTTGTGACTGATGAACAAAGACCTTGAATGGAAATTTAATCACTGATTTCTTATCATATAGTTAGATGCCAAATGAGATCACATAATTACAGATCAGTCATTTTTTTTATCCTCTTTTTATATATAATCATGTCTAGAATGCTCATTACATAAGCAACTTAAAACAGAGTCTTGGGTGTTTATTTCATGGAGTAACAGTGGGGATTCACTTTTAGCACACATGGGTGGATACAGTCTTGCAGCTACAGGAAGATGAGAATTATTCAATCCCAATCAACTCATCTACATGCACAGGAAAATTCTGCAGGAAGGTAAAGCATGCATTGCCTGGACACTTTATCAGGAATCAGCTTCATCACAGCCACAGATAGAATGCATTGCTGGCAGTACGTGCTACAGGAAGGTACATAACCAACAGATCCCCATCCTAGTCATATCATATCCCTTTTCATACTGTCCTGCTTTAAATAGTATTTGTTCATTATTTTTCTCTAACCATACAATAGCCTCCATGACTTCATTCTCAATGGCTTAGTTTCACTCTTTACTGACAGCTGCTTCTCATATTTTAAAAGATCTCTGAAGTGATACTGTCATTCGTTATCTGCACATGGATATTTCCTGACATGAAGTTGAGAGTAAATGCCACTAACATGCCACTACTAAATGCTGCAAGAAAAATTCTATGTTCATCTACCTCCATTCCACCTAAAAAATTCTAAATTTCACCAAGAAAAGTATTATGCTTAGTCCAAGGAACTCCATAGATGGATTTCTACTAAGTATAGCATTAATACAGAAAAGCCAAGACTTGCCTTAATGCAGGTGACTTTGTATTTAAATCAAGGTAATGGAAAATGAGAACTGTGAATCTTACTTAACACTGAAAAAGCATCAATACTAGCAGACAATGAAGCAAAGTGGATCCCATGAGAATGACACATTTTGAAATTCAATACTTTAGTAAAACATGGTATGCCATTGTGAAAGATTACAGCAAGACAATTTTTAGAGAAGACAGAGACTGAAATTTTACTTCATTTCTCTGAAATTTTGCCCCAGTCAGAGATACAGGAGAAAAAAGAGGAGCACGCCAATTTCTCTTCTGCTGCCCAGCTTTCATAGAGTGCTACCGTGAGTTATAGCAAAGTCAGCCACCTCCCCTGCTCACCAGTGCACATGCAACAGCACATTTCAGCGACTTGATAGCAGTGTATTCAGGGAGGACAAAGGCCATATGCGCAGCATGAAGACATAGACTACAAGGTTCTCCCTTCAGAGCTTCACAGAAAGCCCCCAGGAGCTTACAGCAATGTGTAAGAAGGAAGGGCTGTGTATGTGTGAAGGAACTGCCCTAGGTAGAAAATGCTTTTTTACCCTTCTATGCTCAGTGTCACAGCAAAGATCTCGTTGCTAGAATCAGGCTTGCATGGTGCTCTGAAGTGGAAACTGCTGCTGATAGCATCTGTTTTCTCACTGTATTTTGACTTTTAAATAAAATAAAATCCAAGCAAATTTCTAGAATCTATTCCTCATGCAGTACTGCAGACAACACAAGACCATCATAAATGACAGCTGCTACATAGCCTTTTTCATACTTCTCCTTGGTTAACCTAGTTTTGAGAATGTTTTTATCAGAGTAATTTAACTGTAACTGAAACCACCTAATTGAACCAGGAATTTGGAGCAGGGCAAGAAATAAATTTCCATATCTACAGCATCCTACACATCCTAAGCTGGGGCAGGTAAAGATGAGGAACCAGAAAGTAAGTATGTGGCCAAAGATGCAGTTAACAAAAGGTTATTTGAAGTGGCAAGTTACAACAATTCCCTACTGACCTTCAATTTACACCTTCTGCTAACACCTCACAGTAGATCAGTTTAAATTGTTCAAAAGGAACACACTGTACCTTTCCTGCCTTCTCTAATATCACCCCAGAATTCACACCATTCTACTGTGAGTAAAAGTAAAACCTGCTATTTATGTCATAAACAAAAAGACTGCTGTAGCTATTCCAGTGCTCTTAAATGGACATATTCCTGTTCCTTACTGATTTACTTAGAGAGGTTTTTATCAGTAAAGCTCCCAAGAGCAGTTGTTTCTAGGGTACCTTTGCAATTGTCTCTACAAGAGCTGTCACAAACACACCTTGCTCAGTTACACCTGAGCTTGACAAGCACAACACATATTTTGAGACCGCAACAACTACTAAGTCTACCTGTGATGAGACTTTATGCAACTGTACATATCTCCTCATGCTACATAAAAAACCCCACAACAAAAAACTTGATAGATTAAGGTGCACCTGGCTTGAGAGATATTAAAGCAGGATAAAGGCAATGCCCTGCGGCACTTGGTTATGAGAACAACTGTTTCAGCACTGTGTATCAGCATGTGTTGGGGCTAATGTTCCAATCCCCCCTCCCAGAGTACACACACAGCAATTATGCCAGCAATAACTCTACCTCTCTCAGGTTTTCTGGAAAGCTTAGTCACTAAACAGTTTAGAAAGACATAAGTTTCAAATTCTTATCAGAGAAAAGAGTTCAGCTAATGGATAAAAGGATTATCAGCATCCTACCTGTGCTCCTTTAGACTGGCTTGAAGTGGATGTTACTAACAAAGTCATTAGCAAAGGCTACCAGGGAATAACGACCCAATTCAACAATAATTTTTGAGGTCCATAGTTTGCTTTAAATTCTACTTTCAAATGAAAACCAAAGCTGTCTGAACATTCCTTTTTCAAAGCATGGATGAAATCTGTACTGAGTATTTGAAAGCAAATTTGTCCGTTTTGAATAATAAGCAGTGTCTGATTTCTGAAGAAATTACAGAGCTAAAAAGCCTTTCATCCCCATATTCCCAGAAAGAACTACTGCAATAAAAAGTATATATATATATAATAAAACAAACCCCCTATGTCTGTGGTAGCAACATATTGTCAATAAGCCTAACTAGTCAGATTAAAGTTGTCTGGCTTCTGTCAGCACATAGCTTGAGTTATGATTAGCATGAACAGTTCATTTAGGACAACTATAAAACACAGAATACCATGTTCAAACTTGTCCACACAGATACATATTGACTGTATAAGATTTGAAATTAAGAGCTGAACATACAAAAGCATTCAATCCTCCCAAATGTACCTTTATTTGGACATGCAAAATGAATTGCTTTCTTATTAGAAGTGAGTTCTCAACACAATCAACATGAGGGTGAGATTGACTGGAAATGGCATCAAAACTGCAGCTATATCTGGAAGCTGTCCAGCTAAGTATCTTTCGCTTTAACAAAGAGAGCAAATAATGGAGAAAAATACAGAACATAAAGAAGGGAAATAACCAAAAAAGGTGAATAAAATAGAACCCGTTTCAAAACGGAAACAACCACATTGCAAACAACTGAAGATTTCAGTTAAAAAAAAAATCAGCTGTCAGAGAACAGTCTACATGGTAATGCATCAAAAGCAATAATCAATCAAAGTTCATCGTGATCTGCTCCTAAAAAAGCATTGAGAAGACTGTATCAGTGCATGGGTTTCTATTATTAACTTGCATTATTAGGAAACAGTAATAATTAATCCTAATTAAAATTGCTGAACAGGGTTACACTTGCTATTGTTGAGTGTTCTCTCCCTGGAATGCTCATTTCCCTTTCTAAGGGTCATACTCCCGTATAAATAATTAGATTATTTAGAATGTAGCTGCATATAATGGGTCTTCCAGGGAAGGCATGTATATTTTTTCAGGAAACAAAGATCACAAGTATACAAGTATAATTAAGTTTCATTGCTTTTTAAAGCAAGATATATGTATGTAAGATATATATGCAGGTGGGCTGATGCCAGACTTATGAAGTTTAACCAAGACAAGTGCAAG
>NW_009912224.1:0-876 GCF_000696875.1 Nestor notabilis
TATATATACATTTTTTTTTTTTTAATTTATTTTTGTTTTAATGACCAGGGCACCAGAAGGAAATGTTCTGATTAACTTTGTCCTTCTCCTATGTATTGTGATGTACCCAGAAGCAACACCTGAACAGTCCTGGTACAATCTTTGGATACATTTGTTATCAAATTCTATCGTGTCTAAGGAGCATGCAGGACCTGTGACCCTACATAGCTGTTGCAAACCACAAATGCTGCCAGATTTCAAGGCTTTGTTCTGCATCATGAGATGCTAGAGATTTTCAGTACACATCTTAAGCAAAATGACATATTTTCCCAAGCCGTGTTCTGTGAAACATCTGCAACTCCCCCTTGAAACCCTTGCAATTCTCATAAGATGTAAAGTTGGCCCTAACTACTCTATGCTTTACAAGTAATCTAATTTCATCAGTGAGGACACAATCCTATGAACACATGTACACAAGTATAATCATTTTTATTAATGTCTCATTGAAGCTAACAAATGCACATGTAGTGAATGTCTGTGGGATTAGGCCTAAAGTTTATATATTTTTTAGAATGCAGAGTATTTCCAGAGAAGGGTCAGTCTTTAAATAGGACTGGGTGTAGGAAAATAAGGTGCTATTATGGCAGAAATAGTGCTGTGCTGCTGCAGTTTTCTATTTAGGACTCTTCCTTTGTTAACAGGAGGATTTAGTGGAATTTAAGAGTGGGGGTGGCAGAGGAGGACACTTTTACAACTCATTAGTTTAACTAATGCATTGGAATAATTATTTGGTGTCTTAGTTCTCTAGAGAGTGCAATGATTTATTTTTCTTCTTTTTTTTTTTTTTTTTTTTTTTTTCCTCTAGAACCATCTGGTTGTCATACAGCCCTATTACTC
>NW_009912224.1:910-49832 GCF_000696875.1 Nestor notabilis
CTTGAGAATTTCTTAGACTGACTATGACTTATTTATCTCTGTATATATCTTCTTTAACATAAGTATCTTCCTAAACTGTCTTCCTCTGTCTTTACAGAGAAAAAGGAATTTTGTGAAATGCTGCTGGGAGAAATCTGGAAATTTGTGACTTCTTTCTTCTAATGAGATCCTCAGGTATTTTAACTCAAAACATCTCCACTACTATCAATGATGTATATGTAATTTACATCTGGTCCATATCTGTAAATTGTGCCTGGCTTAGAATTCTACGATTTCTTTCTTAGAATTCTAGAAAAATTATTATTATTATTACTTCTATATTCCTCTCTTTCAATCCTCTCTGCCCATTCACTGTTTGTTTACTAACTGAATGTCAATAGAAATTTCATTCATTAAACAAGCTGTTCATTGTTAAGCCTGGGTCTAGTATTTCCTTAGAAGGCACACACTGATAATATCTACTCTATTTGATTCCTTACAGTTCAGGAAAAAGTCCCTATTCTTCTGAACCACAAAGAAGATATGATATCTGAAGCACACATAGAAACTATGTAGTTATTGAATGTTAGCTGTCTTTCATATTGCAGAAAGTCTTTGCAGTATGTCAAAGCACAAACTTTTTTGATTAAATAGTCCAAGTCACTGCCTAGATCACATTGTGTCTTGAGACAAAGCATATTTTCATGTAATTTCTTACATGTTTTAAAAATTTGTTACTTTCTGTGAGTATGGTGTCTATATAGTATCTTTCTACATGACACAGTCACAGCTATTTTTGCAATATTTTCATAGAATCATAGAATGGTTTGGGTTGCAAAGGACCTTAAAGCTCACATAGTTCCAACCCCACTACCATGGGCAGGGACACCTTTCACTAGACTAAGTTGCCTAAAGCCCCATCCAGCCTGGCCTGGAACACTACCACGGATGGGGCAGCCACAGCTTCTCTGTTCCTGTCCCAGTGTCTCACCATCTTCAAAGTGAAGATTTTTTTTCTAATATTTAATCTAAACCTACCCTCTTCCAAATTAAAGCCATTCCCCCTTGTTCTGTCACTACTTGATGTTATTAAAAGTCCTTCTCCATATTTCTTGTAGGATGTCTTTAGGTTTTGGAAAGCTGCTCTAAGGTCTCCCCTGAGCCTTCTCTTCTCCAGGCTGAACAAGCCCAGCTCTCTCAGCCTGTCTTCATAAAATAGGTGCTTCAGCCCTCTGGTCATCATTGTGGCCTCCTCTGGACTCACTCCAACAGGTCCACACCCTTCTTATGTTGGGGGCCCCAGACTTGGATGCAGTACTCCAAGTTGGGTCTCATGAGAGTGGAGTAGAGAGGGAGAATCACTACCCTCAATCTGTTCCACTGTTCATTACCTTAGTTATATTTTGAATTTATGCCTTGAAGTTCAAGTCCCTTTTGAGGGGAAAACAATATTTTTGGCACTGAAGTAGATGCATGGGTTTGGAAAGGACAACTAGCTTCATAACCACTAGTGCTTCATAACCATTTCACATCACAAGTCAGATCATATATAAACTAAATACAGTTTAAAAAAATACTTTATAAACTTAAAGTATGAAATTAAGGTATGGACCATTTCATCCACATCTATCTGTGTTAATCACTGTAAGATGCATATGTCATGGTGGGATTAGCAGCTATTTCTCAAACATACCACTTTTTCTGCAGTGCAATCACTGAAACAACACAGAATTAAAGCTTTTCCACTAAATATGGAATAAGTAGAGAAAATATTATCATGAGACAGATGGAAAGCTAAGGAAATTGGACAAATTCACTTTATTTTGAGAAATTTAAGTGCAAACATCCGACCCTCACTGCAGTGTAAGAAAAATCTTCCACTGACATTAGGAAGATGTGGCCTGAATCCTATACCATGTTTGTTCACACATCCAAAGAGAATAAGGCCATTTTGCATAAATATGATATGCACTGTTGCTAGGAATTAACTGGAGCAGCAGGGCTTTCTCTTTTGCCCCATGACCTCGAAGTCCTTGCACTTCTGCCTCCCAATGGCCAAACAGGTTAGGGTTAGGAGATTAATGCAAGGGGATAGGGTTTAGGAGTTTCAAGGTAGGCACTTCCTTTAGGGACTAGTGAAAAGAAATGTAGTAAGGGGTTAGGCTAAGGGGGAGAGTGTAGGGTTACAGACAAGGGTAGATGCCATGGTTTAAGCCCAGCCAGTAACTCAGAACCACGCAGCCGCTCACTCACTCCCCCCTCTTCTTCCTCCCTCCGCTCCCAGAGGGATGGGGAGGGGAGTCAAAAGAATGTAACTCCCATGGGTTGAGATAAGAGCAGTCCAGTAACTAAGGTATAATACAAACCACTACTGCTACCACCAGTAATAATAATGATAAGGGGAATAACAAGGGGAGAGAATATAACACTAAAAGGGGAAAAGGAAAAGAAAACAATAAACACTAGTGGCGCACAATACAATTGCTCACCATCTGACGACTGATATCCAGCCGGACCTGAGCAGTGATCTGGGCCTTCTGGGTAACTCCCCCCAGTTTATATACTGGGCTTGACATGCTGTGGTATGGAATACCCCTTTGGCCAGTTTGGGTCAGGTGTCCTGTCTCTGCTTCCTCCCGGCTTCTTGTGACCCTCCTCACTACCAAAGCATGAGACTGAAAGCCCTTGATTGACGTAAACATTACTTAGCAACAACTAAAAACATCAGTGTGTTATCAGCGTTGTTCCCAGACTAAAGTCAAAAACACAGCAGTGCACCAGCTACTAAGAAGGAGAAAAATAACTGCTACAGCTGAACCCAGGACAGTAGAAGAGGGTAGCTGAAGTGATCTGTAATCACTGTCCGAACCCCATTGCCATGATGACTTGAATCCTCATGATTCAAGGAAGGGAAGGCCTAGATATTTAATTATGTATGGCAGAGATGAGAAAGAAGAAAGAGTAGCCGATAACTTTATTACAACTACATCTGATTTTAAAGTATTGTAATGAAATGGGCTCAAAGCCATGAGAGATACCTACTCTGGTTTAAATGTGTTCTGTATCAGTTTACTTGTTAGGAGATAAATGCGAAATTGCAATTTATTTACTGTTTGCCATGAATATATATCGATTCAACCAAGTCAGCTTTAAGGCTGATTTTTAGTTAAGTTGGTCTAACTTCTAGGGTCAGGCAAGACCTTTCAAAATCTAGATAAGAATGATGGCTTCTGAAAGACATTTTAGTGGTACTGAATTTTACTGTGATTCAGCATGTAAAAAATATTGATAGGTATGTCTAATAGTTCCTTTGTAAACTAAAATAAACATTGTTATGCATCTTCTTTTTATAAATAGGATTGATCTTGCCAATCAAAATGTGATTGTTTCTGGGTAGAAATATAAATGGTAGGTAGAAGGTAGAGACACGAAAATATAAGCTGCTTGAAATTCAGTTGATTTTCCCATAAAATCTTAGCTGAAAGTGAGTCTGAACTAGTTTGAATAGGGTTACAGTAGTATATCCTAAGCTAGCTAGAACAGTGAATATTATAGGCAATGAATAACAGTCTGCCTGGAAATTGGTATTAGGAACAGTTTTATTAAATGGCTCCTTGTTTAAGCACTCAGATGGGGTATTGATAATAGTGTAATGAAATCTGTGGGTAGTGCTGGAATGAGAGATGCTCGTGCTAATTAAAGCCAATAATAAAATAGTAATTTTAAGAAAGCACAAAGTTATGAGAAAATAGCAA
This sequence comes from Nestor notabilis, assembly GCF_000696875.1. Classification (NCBI taxonomy): domain Eukaryota; kingdom Metazoa; phylum Chordata; class Aves; order Psittaciformes; family Psittacidae; genus Nestor; species Nestor notabilis. The sequence continues at coordinate 4,645 of NW_009912224.1, forward strand.
GGTGAATGTTGGCAAAAAAAAAAAAAAAGTATATAGCTGAAGAGGCTCTTAGCAATGCCACATAAAAACTCTCATATGGAACTTGGAATAACCTAAATGGTTGTAATGAAGAAAATCCAGGGTAACAGAAATGTAGAAAAAAAAGTGCTTATAACATGTTCTTAAAGAGAACCTATTCAAAGTTGACTTGTTATGCAAAACATCTAAGGCAGGGAATTCTTTGTATAGCACTGATGTGACAGCTCAGAGCAATTATCAGAGAAGTAACAAAGTTTAGAAATTTCAAAGATGCTGAGATCAGAGATGGATATATGAATTTAAAACTTAAATATATCATTTTGACTGTAACAAAGTCAAATGCTCATTCATGTCCTTTCTAGATCTTCTTGCATGCAGGTAGTTCATTTGTGGGTTTTACGTAGTTTCAGCTGCAATGTTGTTGTGCTCCTCCACTCCAGCATTTGGGGGAATTTAGCCACAAGGGGCCGATTGCTCCTTGGGGACTGGCTGGGCATCAGTCAGTGGGTGGTGAGCAGTTGTACTGTGCATCACTTGTTTTTCTTGAGCTTTATTCTTCTCTCTCTCTTTGTTACATCCCTTTTCATTTGTATTATTTCTAGTATTCACAGAATCATTAGGGTTGGAAAAGATCATCTAGTCAAACCCCCCTGCCAAGGCATGTCCACCTAGAGCAGATTATACAGGAACGCATCCAGGCGGGTTTTGAATGTCTCCAGAGAGGGAGATTCCACAACCTCCTGGGGCAGCCTGTATAGTTTTATTTTATTTTATTTCCATTATTAAACTGGTTTTACCTCAACCCACAAGTTTTACTTTTTTTTTTTCCCCTCCAATTCTCCTCCCCATTCCATGGGTGGGGTAGGGGGTGAATGAGCAGCTTGTGTGGTGCTTAGTGGCTGGCTGGGATTAAACTGCAAGAGCAGCACACTAAATAATAATGCTTTTAAGCCTGTACTTGGTCATTTGCAGATCTTTCCTTCAAGAACCGAGTCCAGTGAGACTGGAATAGTTTTTATTTTCCTGCATTCTTTATTCCAATTTCCTACTGTCATTCCCATTATTCCCCAAACCAAATCGCTTGTCCCAGCATGTACAGTTTGCATCTGTACTGTGTGTCATATATCAGTAATAGGGTTATTTTACCAAAGTAAGATTTGCAGGGAGAGATTTAATTTGTATTAAAAATTCAGTCTTGCCTTACTTAATTCTAGATTGTCAAAGCAGCTCAACTAATATATGAGTCACCTAAAGCTGTTTCCTGAGATCCTGAAATAAGGTGATAGACTAAATGACCAGCATAGTGTCACACAGCTGTGTAGTCAAATTTTAAATTAGAGGAAAGCAACTCACTGGGAAGTATGTGTAACTAATTCACTTGATTAAATGAATGGACTCTTTCATGAAAGTTTAGAAGTTGGACGTAGATTCAGGAGAAAATGAGAAAAAAGCACCAAATACTAACAATGAAAAAAATTAGCTGACTTTCACTATTCTTCCAGGAAATAATTGTCAAAAGTCAATACTACTGGTACTGGGAAAGATTTAACAGTGGTAAAGATCAAAACCAAGAAGGACTGCTGTAATTGCTCCAACCAATCTTCTTGTTAAAGCAACTGCTAATTACAGTTAAACTTCAATTATGTAGATGCAGTGGGGGTTACTGAACAGTTTCAGATAATCAAAGTTTTGTCAAAACGACAGTGATTTCAAAGCAATTAATCTATTAAGAGGAATTTCCATGTCTAAGGAAGCAGATTATCTCAGTATCTATTACATTAGATAATTTAGGTTCAAAGACTCTAAAATAATCTATTCAGCGGGTTCAAGAGTGAATAGAATAGGGGTGAAGTTTAAGAATTTTGGCAGAAAAAACCCTACGCTGTCATAACTGTTTTCCATGGATGTATATGTACTGAAATTGCTTATGGCAGGTTGAAAATAAAGTAAAAAACCCCCCAAAACCCAAAATACAGAACTAATCTGTGTAACTCCTTGCCACAAGCTCTGGCAGATGCTAAAAGTTTGCTGGTGTTCAATACTGATTTGATACTTTAATAGAAGAAAAAATGATCTAGGGCTATCATGAAAAGACGGAACTGTGGTTCAAGAAGTTGCAGAACAAAGAGTTGAAAGCTGTGAGGCAATTCTTGGGAAATATGTTGATCATTTTCTTTCTACTTGTCCCTAGGAAACCCCTACTTGCTGTTACCACGTACAGCATACTGAAACAGGCAGATCTTTCATCTGACATTTTATGGCTGGTCCTACTTTCTCATAGAATCTTTCTAAATTGAGAGCTGTTACTTTGTTTAAACCTGGTAAAGGTTCCTCACCATTGCAGATCTTCCTCTTTACCTCCCAAGAAATATCATCAGTGTTCATAGATGTGGTCACTGAGTCCATAAGACAATGAAAGACTCATTTTTCTCTAAATGGTCTCATAGAAAAGGAGGGAATTTTCTGGGAAGAATGAGGCTGTAAATAAACAAAAATAACTTTGCTTTAATATGCATTTTTGGGTAATAAAAATATCGAAATTTTTGAACTTAGAATAAAGCTGCTGGTCTGTAGGCCTTGGTATTGCTTGAGGAATACTGTGCTTTTAATAAAATAACATAGCTCTGAGGAATGTCTATGAATTCTTGTCATACAAGGAACATTCTGCTTTCCAGATAAATTTACATGCATCTGATGTAGTTAACTTCCTAGGAAAAATAATTTCTTTTTAGTCCTACAACAGAGCACAATTCTGCCTTTAATCTTAGGCATAATTATTTCACAGACAATCCTTACTTTGTTGTACTTTGTAACTTTATTTTTCATCAACTCCATCTGTATTGCTACAACAAGGAAAGCTTGTGAAATTATGTCCCCAGGACTTTCAGGAAAGAAAATAAAGTTTGTAAACTTTTAGGCTAACTCTTGTGGTCCTTCCTGAAATGTTGTGACATATTAAAATCAGATTTGTGATTTTACCAGCAAATGATCATCTTGGTTTCTTAATAGAATATGATCTTTGTTTATAAAAAAGAACTGAGCTAAACAGCAAGTGAGCTGAGCTGAACAGTTAGTGGGGATAGAAATGGGCCACTCAGTGGAGCAAATGGATAGACTTTAAGTTTTAGACTAAAATTTCATGCCCTGGTGTGTTCTCAAATTGTGTTGTGTGTCTGCAAAGCCTCTGTTTCTTATCGAAAGGATGAACATTTTTTATTGGAGTGGTAGTGGTGTGCTTCATTTTCAATGGCAAACAATCAGACTGAATTTCCTGAAAAGAAAATGTATTGCTGAAACAGCAATTGCCTCACTATTCTATTAGCTCTTATAATTTAAGACATAAAGTTTTCTGTTTCCTACTGTGAAGTTAACGCTAATTTGAATAAGAGATTCACATATTTTTTAATGGCTTAGTGGTAGGTTTACTTAAACAATCCTCAGAAAAAAACTGTATTCTCTGTCAACTCCTCAATTTAAATTTAATTTCATCTAGAGTGAAGAGTGTGTAGATCAAGTTCCAGTTTTGGATGGTTGAAGGAGTTTCAAGGGAATCCTAAATTCTGGTGTCTGGTGTGCTAAGAAGATGGTGTACCCAAAATCTACCTCTGGAATAGTACTGCCAAACAGAAAAAATATGTATTTAAAAATCAGAGCAGTAGTGGAAGGCTAACAGAGTTCAGGGTGAAAATATTCTTTGTTTGCTGTAGGTAGCATTTGATTAGGGTATACCATCACTTTCTAGTTAGCAGGTAAGACAAAGAATTCCTCTGCAGGCAGGGAAAGTTTCAAGGTTTCACACAGAAAGGTAAAAATCTGATGTTAAACAGAGAATGGACAGTGGTTTGGAGTAATCACTAGTCTGATCTGGCATTCCACACTCCCACCATCTCCTTACTTCTGTGTACTGGAGTAGAGACTGATATTCTAATCCTTTAAAACACTACAGATAAATCTCTAATCAGGTAATTCAAATGGAAACAAATATTGGGGGATAGTGGAAAGGAGTATAGATGTTTCTCTAATGATGATACCTAAAGAGCTCTCAAATGTCCATTAAAGATCCAGGGGGAAACTGGAATAAAACCCCTACAGACTGAACCAATTTTTCAAGGGCAAGTCACTCTGGTCAGAGAACCAAGAAATCCACCTGAATGTGGTGGGTACATTCTGTCTGCAGCTTTTCAACCTAGCTAGCGGTAAAGAATATTCACTGTGAGTTGTATTTTTCATTGAAAACTGTTAGTGATAAGGAAACACACTTTGGCTGGCAAAAGCTGAACTGTTAGAGGAAGAGAATATTTCCATTAGTTGTCAGACTCTTTCCAGGATCATCTAGGAGATAGGTCCTGCTGAGTATGTGAGTGTGGAATCATCAGTGTGGACTTCCTGCAGGGAAGCTTGTGTGCTAGTTCGCAAAAAGACAGAGGGAAGAGCTTTATTTGCAAATAAGGATTGCCTAGTTCCTTTGTAATCAGGATCAAAGATCATCCTGAGCAATTTCCTTCCCCACTGGTCTCAGAGGATGTTAGCTCCGCGAAATGAACAATCATAAAAGGTTAACAAGCAGCATTGTCACTAGATGGTCATCTGACGCTCATAAATGTTAGCTCTGTCTGTGCAGAAAAGTTACAATTTACTCTGTATGGCAGGTAAAGCTATTCACTGTCAAGCCCTGAAGCTGCCTGCAGGCTAGCGTTTGGTTAATCAGGAAACATTTATTTGAGCAAGCCACCAATGGTTACACATCTAAGTATACCTCCAACAAAAGGAGATAGGGTGCTGGTGACATTGCCCCTGATTTCCTCTGAGCTCACCACCTAAACTGAGGATCCTATGCTGGAACACAAATAGGACCTCCTCATTCCATGTGTCTGGGATGCAAAGACCATTCAAGCACTGAGAGAGAGCAAGTATGAGCAAAAGGCTAGCAATTTTCTGGCTAGAAAAGGGAAGACAGAAGGGAGATACCATAGCAGTGCATGGAAAAGATGAAGAGAGAATGATTATTTTAGAGTTTGTCTTTCAAGTATTAGTTTGCTTTCAATAAATCAGGGCTATAAAATGAAATTATGAAGACATAACTTAAGAAAAAAGAGATTTTTTCTTTGTGTTTGCATAGTGAAACTGGAGAGCTCTGTCTCAATGCATTGCAAAGGTCAATGTTAACAATGTTTACGTGGATGCAGAAAAGCAACTGGAAAGCTTCACAGACGAAAAAGAGCTGCTAATCACAAAGATACTACCTCAAACCTCAGAATCTGTAAATAGAGACCACTAGATGATTTTTAAGGTCCCTTCCAACCCAAACCATTCTATGGTTCTGTGAATTTCTTGCACCATAGAGCAATTGTGACCAATTGACTATATGGAGAAGAATAAATATGTTTGCTTTCTTACAGTCTTTCTTAGGCATTTGCTGTTGCCCACTGTCAGAACAGCAGGATGTTGGGTGAGGCTATCACTGTGCAAGCAAAGTCCTTTCCCTGATACAGATTTCTAAAGGGGTGGACTCAGAGCTCTAAACTGTAACAAATGTAATGAGAATATTTAGTGCAGTTTCAGTGACCTTTGACACAGCTGTCGTTGTACTTATGTTCCAGCATGTCTATGACTGCAGACCCCTAGATCAGGGCTGTGGAGACCTGGGGGAGCAGTAAGAGAGGAGCCACCAAGCAGATGTGCACTTTAATGAGGGGAGAGTTAAAAGAGAATTATGGGACTGCTAGTGCATGAAGTCATCTCTGCTCTTACTGACATTTTGCAAGGTAATATTCAAAGATGAATCATTACACTGCTCCGTCTTTGAAACACCAGCAACAGAAAACTCAGCCGTTGCTTTTTCCTTTGGTTTGACTTTATACATATGTGTCAAGATTCTGGAAAGCTGCCAGTAAAATTTCTGTCTAAAGCCTCCAATGGTTGGCATCTTGTATAATACAGATAAATATTCTTATGGACTCCTAATTCAGTACATTTATAAGACATCCACTGTCTTTAGTAGCAAAGTAATAAACCACATGCAGACACATAGCAGCTACCAAGCTACTTTTTGAAGAAATCTGATTTTGACTTCTGCTGTACCAATTTCTACTTTTCTTCCAGTTGGAAAAATTACTTACCATTTACATCTACTGCCAAAAGGAAGTTTTTTTTCCTGTTTTGATTTCTTTGCATAGGAACAGAAAATAGTTTGATTTTAAAATGCCTTGCATATGTTTATATGAAGTAAAGATATATTTCTCAAAGGAACTTGATGGAGGGAATTAGATAACTCGGACGAACATTTGTCACACAAATGTTGATCATGGGTATGATCTCTGAATAGCTTATCTTCCCCCTCTCCTCTTTTCCTTACCTCCTGTAAAATGTATGCTACGATTAATTTTTGACAGCTAATACGTAATCATGCCTGGAATATGAAACTCATCTGCAAGGTACTGCTAAAAAAACAAATAGTGCAGTGAAAAAAGGAAGAGAAACCAAGATCTCTGCATTTGATTTCCACTAATGCCAGAGGCTGTTTGTGCTTTCCAAGTACAGAGCACTTCACTGTACCGTTTATCAGATATATGTAACTGGTCCCTCTTTTTTCCTTATATTTTTGATACAGATTTTGTGATTTCCTCAGGAAATCAACATCAAAATTAAGATTAAATTCATTCTACTTTGTTCTCCCCCTTTAATATATGTCATTGATATAATTTCTGATGAAGATTTCTGTAATTCATCACCCTTCATCTCCATTAGAAAGAGGGCTCCAGGAGAGAAAGTTCTCACTGAAATTGGATTTATATTTTGTGCTAAGAGAACATGTCTGCCTATCTTGGACCTACAAATGTAAACAGTCATGAAAACGCTGCATGCATCTCAATAATACAGTTAACATAGGTACTAGTCACAAAGCAAAACGTACTGTAATATAAATGAATAATGAATTCACTTAGCAGCTCTCCCTTTTGCACATACATTTTATCTGTTTCTGAAGGTTGAGGCTGCTATTGCAGAACCATTCTGTTTACCTGCTCATGTTTATTCACGTATGAATGCCTGTGGAATTATTGCTTAAAGTCAGAAAGGTCTTCTTAAATGCACTTTCCTACTCTGCTGGCAGTGTCTGACATCTGCACCTGAAGTTTGGAAAGCAAAGTTTATGGGTGAATTGAACAGGATTTAACTTGATGTATTCAAACTTGTGCTGTTTACCAAGTGATAGGAGTAGTCTTCATTGATTTCTGATGATGCTTGGCTTTTTTCCAAACTCAGGTGGATGGAATTGTAATGTTATTACAGTATATCCGTCTCCAGATGGTTTCGCTTAGCTAATAATTGGCTCCATTGCAGAGTTACTGGCAATAACAAATACCCTGTCTGCTTGATTTTCTGAAATATCTTTTAAAAAACCCCTTCTTTATATAGATGAAGATCTTGAGAACTGAAGTTCTGCAGATGTTCTGATTGAGTCCATTCTGCACTTCTGTTGAAATATTACTTTCCTAGAAAGTCACAGGAATGAAATTTTGAATGTTGTAATTGTTTTTGGCTTGACACAGCGACAAATTTATAAGACCTCCTAAGGATCTGTGGAAAGATCTAAAAGCTTGTTTACCGTTAGTTTACTTTGCTTTGCTTGTTTTTCTTGCCTGTAGTTGTTATGTCTTTTCATGTGACTTTCGTAATCATAATTGTGAATTAGAAAGGACAAAAGAAAAATACTGAAATTTAACAAGGTGCTTCATGTTTCCTCAGGTCTGTATTCTTGTTAATCTGGGAATAAATATACTGAACTTACTTACTTGCAAATACTTATGCAAAGACAGAAATAATGTATCTAGAGCAGTTTTTGCCACACTTATCTTTGCTATTATTTTATTTTGTATGGATATATTTCCAAGTGTAAAAGTTATATTTTCCATTTATAATCTAATGTAATTTGTCAGTCTCTTGGATAGGGCTGAGAAATTAACAGTGTGTATGTGCATGTAAGAAACTTCCAGCTGTTCTTCCGAATGTAAAAATTAGTATTTTTACATACTTTGATAGATTATGACTTTTTGCTTAGGGCCTAGGCTCGCTGAGTTTTGAGTATACCCAAGGGTGGAGATTCCACAGCTTCCCTGGGCCCCTAATCCAGTGCCTGTCCATCCTTTGTGTGAATTTTGTTTCTCCACTCATTCAGGCAGAATTTCTCTTGCTTAAACTTTTCACTGTTTTCCCTTGTCCTTTTTTGGGGAAGATATGTAATGTGCCAATCTTACCTATTTTATCAATCAATAATGCTGTCTCAGAATTTAAATATATTTGCCAAATCCTGTTTTTCACTTCTCACCACATGTGGTAAAACAACCTTGAAATTCTTACAGAACAACTGATGAAATAATGACTCCACTGTTTTTTTATTTATATCTGGGGTGCTGCATTTGCAATGCTTATTTAATTGAAATCCATTCAAACCTGGTTAACGTTACTAGTCAACTTTTCTAATCATTACGTTATATACATCCCCCACAGTATTTTCTTCCTTTAATGTCTAAAGTAAATCTCCTTTTAGAATATGCAGTCCATTGGATTTCTGATACGTAACGATTTGGGTCTTGTAAACTAGTTTTCCCCACCCTCATATGCTTGTATTTGTGGGTTAAATTGTCCATTGCAGACAAAACAGGAGGGAAAACACTGAAAATATTTTTTTGTTTGTTGAAAGCAGATCCTAACTATACATCTCTGCTGTACTGTTGTGAAAAGAAATAAGGTTACACTCAGCTTGGAGAAGAAAATGCTCAGGATTTTCCTGTTTACTTTATGGTGCAAATTCTCTGAGGTTCAACCCTTCCCTGAATCCTTTCTCTAGAGAAGTTAATTTGCAGGTAGTGAGAGGTGAGACGCCTCTGCAGCTTACCACAGTACTATCCCTCCTATAAAAAACCAATTATGACTAACTGTCTCGGACAAGTCCAAACTGAGATCCAAGTCTCATAACTATCCAGAAACTGATGTAATTATTTAAGTCCTCATCATATTTGAGCCACATGAGTTGATTTTACCATAGGGTGGCTGGCTTAGCTTAAATTGCTTTCACTTGTTCTCCTTGAGCTTGAAATTACTGATTTAACAACTATATTAGTGAGAGCAAGATGTACAATTCCTAACAAAGAAAAGACCTTTACTATGCTCATAATGAATACCACAAGCAGAATACCAACAGCTCCTCCTTGAGAGACAACTTATTTTTTTTACATAAAGTGAAACTGCATGAGGATAGTAATATAGGAATGTAAAAACACATTAGAATTTCACTTAATACCTTTCACCTCAGAAATACTGATGAAAACAGTGAGACCTTTATGCAGTTATAACTTGTGCCAACTTGGAGAAGAATTCTTTCACAACCATAAAAATTCTCCCACAGTTGTTCCCCCAAGTAATAGACAGAGAGCTCTTGATAACAAGTAAATTCCTGGGGAATGTTAGACTTTTTCTAATAAGGCTGCAGAATATAAATGGGAATATCAATTAGAATAAAAGTTTTTAATCTCGTAACAAACATTAAATATTAAATACTGCCAATTAGCTATCATAACCATCATCATGTTTTGATTATGAAAAAATTAGATGGTACGAATCTTAGTTATTCCTTGACATCCACCAAAAGAGTTAATTTTAACCAATCCCTGTGGGGGGGGGAGGGGGAAGGAAAATATAAAAAGGTTTTCACCTGATGGCATAGGATTAAATCACTATGCTTTATGTAACTGTGAAGCAAAATGGACCACTGACTCATGAGATTTTTGAAAAGCTGTTCTCTTTGCTGACTGGAGTAAGATTATGATCTTCAGAGGTCCCTTCCAACCCTACTGATTCTGTGATTATCACCATTTTTTTAATATTGTTGAGATTAAAAACTTTGAAGACAGTATTTCCCCCTCATGACATTTACTGCATATTCTGCTGGAAAATCTTCCTAAATCAACAGTGAAGTGACAAAAAGAACAAAAGAATTTGGCTTTCTGCCTATTAGACTGCCCCAAAGCAGCACTAGTGAAGTATTTGAAGGATTTGCTGTCTATTTATGGAGCCATTTATATTCACTAGTTTCTGTAAGAAAAGTAGCTGTCTCCAAGCAGTGTACAAGATAAATGGCAATGGACTTTCTCCCTGTAACATCTCTTAGTGCCACCATCACCACATCACAAGTGAAAATCAATGAGAAGAGTCACAGACTTAGGAAAACGCAGAATGATGAACAGTTGGAGGAAAGTAATTTTTTTATTTCAGAAAAGGGCAAACCAAATTTTTAGTGGTTTAAATTTGAGAAAAATTGATCTTAAATATGACACTTAAATCATATTTATTCGAAACCTAAATCACACCTAATCCTTAGAATAATTTTGCAATGGTAAGTGATCAGTTAGGATTTCCATATTTTTTGTCATACTTCGTATGAAAAATGGGTTCAAAGGATTTGAACCAGCCTCAGCCAAACTACTGTATTCGTTAGACTTGTTTAAAAAAAAAAAAAAGGCAAATAATTCAGTAAATCTGAAGGATTGTAATGTCTAGGGGTTTCTCTGAAAAGAGTTGGACAGTTTAAGGATGAGATCCAATGGTTTAAGAAAGGTTTCAAATGGATTAGAGGAGTTCTTAGGCTGTGAAATCCATGACACTTAAGGAAAAATACTTACTCATCTCCTCAACAACTGCAAGAAACACTGAAAAGACTGGGGTTTGACAATAAAAAGTACAGCACATCATCTGGCATCTCTTCTTTTGACCTCCTCCTGTTAACAGTTGTCCTCCCCATTTAAATAGGGTCATATCTCATATTCTTTAATTTCTGATTCAGAACTTCAAGCTCATGCTATTTTCCTCAGTTTGGTTACTTGACCATTTTATTTTTGCTCATTTTATCTCACATTTAAGAAAATACTGGCTCTGATTGCAAAATATTTTGTAAGCTGTCCATATGGTGGAGAACAGAGTCATCAAAACCTGAATGAGTAGTTGTTTAACAGTAGATCAAATATTGGTGCTCCTTTCTTCACTCATTGTACAGTATATGGTTTAAAACACATAAGTAAGCATTATGATGTGAAGTATTTTTGTCCAAGGATGACGGCAAGATCTAGGTTGTCTTGTCGTGTGTGCTGAGTAAACACTGATAAAGACTTGAAGGTTATCCTCTGACAAAACCCATCAACCAAGATTTACAACAGAGGAAAGGATAGAAAACAGAAGTGAATATGTTCTATGAAAAACAAGATGTCTTGTGCCACTGAGTTCCAGTTTTTCAGTTTTGTGTCATCAGGCAGTCTGTAGCAGAGCATCATGTGCTCCTCCCTTTCCCTTTTCTTGCTCAGGGCTGGACTGGTCCCCCTGCACCAGGTCAGCCTGAATTCTGTGGAGAGAACAGCAAGACTGCCTCTCTCCCATATTTGTTTGGTTTTTCTTTAAGAGCAGAGGTGTGTGAAAATGTTTCAGCTTTCAAGATTTCTTCCTTGAAATTGGGTAGAAAGGGCTGCCTGAGGAATACCAATTGTTGTTGCTATGACATTAGAAATTAATACCAGTGCATATTTGCTTAATATTCTTGGAACAGTCTTATTTCCCACATAGACAAATCACCACAAATCACCTCCGTAAACTTTCCTGTCAGTGTTGCTTTCATCTGAGGACATTCAGCTTTAGCATCCTGAACTAAATCCTCAGTAGGATAATATGGTTTTATCAAAGAATTCCTGAAATGTGCTGGAATGAAGAATGGAGGTGACTGTATTTAGCCCAGGAAATCTTGACAATGACTGTGAATATTTTGGCTGCTGGAAGACAGGGAATAAAGCAAAGAGTATAAAAGACTAGGAGACAAGATATGTTGGCTTGGATCTGAGGGAAAGGGAGAAACTGAGGCAAATGGTAATGACAAAGTTGTTTAGTTGAGGTAGAGGTAGCTGGGGAATATCATCAGCAAAAAAGGTGAACAAAAATAGCAGAAAAATACATTCTATCCCTTTTTAGGCCTACTTAATTGGAACTACCATAACGTTGATGCCCAGCGCATGGAGAAGACTGAGAAATCTATAGCTGTCCAATGAGCCAAAGGAGACTAATGAATAATAAATACTATCCAAAATCCTCTAATTACATAGCAGGTTGCTACCTTGAAAGAAAACTAAGCTAATATAAATGCAAAAGGATCCTGTCCCCAAATAATTCACTTGATTCAGCAAGCTGTCAGCTGCACTATTTCATTTTCTTTCTTTTCTTTATCCTCCTTCTCTCTGCTGAATGCCTTCCTAAGCAGCAGCATTTCTAAGCTAAGGGTTTTGTTAGTTCTCTGGCTTCCCCCAAATTGTACTACTGCATGTAACAGTGCCACATATTTATAGGAACTTAAGAGTTATCTGAAACCTGTAGTAAGTCTGGCTTAGAACTGGTTTTTTTCAGTGAGATTTTTATGGCTTTTTAATTCTGTGTAGTGCTGGGCACCAGTTAAGAGGAGACAGCAATCTGGTGAAAGAAAAGGGAACTGAAGCAAATGTTCTGGGACCCAGATGCAGGAGGGCTTTTTTTAATTTATTTTTTTTAGACCTTGATTTCCCAGTGGCTTGAATTTACAGCATTTCAATTCCAGGAACTTTATCAGGGAAGCAAAGGTCTCGGTCTTTTCATCTTAGAGGTTCTGAGGAAAGGCTGTACAGCCTCACTGTGCTCCTCTGCCCATCTCCCGAGAATCACAGCTACGTGCCCCTTTTCAGTACCTTCCAAGCTGCCAGGAATGTAACTTTCAATAACTCAAATTTGTGCTTACATGAAGGCTATATTCACCTATTGTAAAGACTTTCTGTAGAATTCTGTCTGAAAGATTTATTTTTTTCACCAAAATCTCTACACTGGATTTTATATTTTCTCTTGAATATTTTTATTTCTGAACATGAGGGTGCCTTACTAACCACAGTGTGATAAAGAAAAGGAAATGATAATGTTATTTTCACAGTGGCTTCAAAAAAGAGTGTGTCTTAAAATATAAGATGATATAATTTAAACTCAGTTATAATTTTTCTGTTTTGTGGTATGCAGTTCCCTATAAAGAGTAATGATCAGTTACTACGGAAACATATGAATGTACATACACTCACCTGCACACATGAAAATGCTAAAAAAGTGCCAGAGAAGGCCTAAGCTTCTGTTGGAAATGTTGTGTATATCTGTCCCTATGGCTAAAAGGAGATCTGTGTGACTTCTGTAGTGGAAGAACAACTACTGTGTATGAAGGATGATACTGTCACAAAACCAGGTGTGCATAAATTGGACACATTAAAGTCAGAAGCCTCCTTCTGATGTTAGAGCAACTTGGTTTTGGAGCAGATGTCCAAGGTGAATGACAGCAACAATTTCCACTAGGCTTAGGACAGAACCATAATTGGATTTCCTGGTGTGATTGACTGCAGTCGCAGAGTTGGCCACCCTCTAGCAGCTTCCAAAGACCCTTTGGCTATATACATGCATAGTATCTTCAAAGATATTTTTGCTTGTCCTTGCCTTTTGGTTTTGTCTGTGCTGCTGTAAGCCAAACATCCAAAGTGCTCCCTCTTGCTGCCAATAGTTCTTGCAGTCACTTTAGTGGCCAATAGCTGACTGTCCACCTGAAGCTCAAGAATCAGTGAAGAGGGTTATCTGCCTTGAAGACCAATGAACATGTCAGAGATGCAAAAGAAACAACTTCAAGTGCACAGGGTAAAGCTTTAACAGGAGACGGTTGTAAAGGAGAACTTGGGGAGATGGGAGAATGAGTTTAGGTGAGACAGAAGAGTAGGAGAGGCAACAGTGGGGCACCTCCATAAACAAAATCACAAAAGTCCAAAATTCAGCATATAGTCAACTGTTTTCCTTGCTAACAAGGTTGGGAACTCATAAGATACACAGATCCTAGAGCTTGCCAAGGCCTGAAGCTCATGCAATTATGAACGTGGAAATGCTTAGGAAATTAGAGGTGTATAAACTCTACTAAAAAAAATATTGTGCAAAACCAGGGGTGTTGTTTGTGAGGCACTTAGCACTACTTTTGTTGTTATTGTTATTTATTACTTTATATACCCAGTGCCTTTAAGAACATGTCAGAGCACTTCTATTTGTTTGCGTATTTAATATATAGTCCAAGTCAATATGTGGGAGAGATTTTCCTAAGTGGGAAAATTAGGTCTGAATGATGCTGCTTATTTTGTGATGATTAAATTGGGCTTTTCTTTGGAAGGTCACAATCCTAAGGTGACTTTCATGTCAGTAGATGCCAGATCAGGTTGAACTAGGTCTCTATTATTTTTTCACTTGCTGAAAACTGTATGTAATTTTAAAAGCCAAAAGAGTAATCTGTCCTGGGCTCAGCTACAGCAGTCATTTTTTCTACTTCTTAGTAGCTGGTGCAGTGCTGTGGTTTTGACTTTCAGTCTGGGAACAACGCTGATAACACCGATGTTTTTAGTTGTTGTTAAGAAATTTTTACTCTGATCAAGGCCTTTCTCCCTCTCATGCTCTGCCAGGGAGGAGGGGAAGCCAGGAGGAAGCAGAGACAGGACACCTGACCCAAACTGGCCAAAGGGCTATTCCATACCACAGCACATCATGCCCAGTATAGAAACTGGAGGGAGTCACCCAGAAGGCCCAGATCGCTGCTTGGGTCGGGCTGGGTATTGGTCGGCGGGAGGTGAACAATTGTATCCTCTTCTTGTTATTTCCCTTATCATTATTATTACTGGTGGTAGCAGTAGTGGTTTGTATTATACCTTAGTTACTGGAGAGCTGTTATCCCAATCCATGGGAGTTACATTCCTCCAATTCTCCTCCCCATCCCTCCGGGAGCAGGGGGAGGGAGGAAGAGGTGGGGAGTGAGCGAATGGCTGGGTGGTTCTGAGTTACCAGCTGGGCTTAAACCAAGACATAACCATACTCTAATTATTGTCAATGCGATTACGTGTAAGTCTAGTGTAACTCTGCTCTTAAAGGCAGAACACTGCTAGAAATGGGACACTTTGGTCTGGAGAAAGTTCTGTAATGATGCAACTGAGCAAATTTATTGACATACTTAAACTCTTCAGGTAGCTTTTCTGGGTTACCTCTGCAGCTGGTTTATAGGTTCAGTTGATAGAGTACAGACAGTACTTGGAAGTGTTCATCTGTCATCTACAATCAGGGAGAAAATTTCATACTGCTTTTTTGTCATCTCAATTACAAGGTTTGTGAGAAATGCCCTTTCCTTCTGCAAGAGAACATGGGACTTGGAGAAGAAAAGACCACACTGCAAGGGCCTACAGGGAGTCAGTGAGGGGATATATACCTAGACTAAAAGCTCCAATTGCAGCATTACTGTCTAATCAATTGAACAATTTTGTTTAGCGAGAATACAGAGCTTTATGTTTTTTAGATGGCAGATGGAAGTTTGAAAATACATATATCAATTGTTTATCTTTTGTACATGTGGATTGTCTGTTATTACTATTTAAACCTGGTCACTGTCACCTTGCCTGCACTGTTTTGCCTGAGCCTTTGCATAGTGCTGTGACAGTGGAGGAGACAGTGCTGGGTACGTTGTATATAACAACAGGTCATGCAGTGTGCTTCATGAACCAATGTTTCTTTATTGGGATGCCAGATTGCTAGTCTGTTTAACATCTTGGTGAATTTGGTTTTTTTTGGTCATGATTCGAGGAAAGGAGTTTCCAAAGCTGTATTAGCCACTGTATTTCAGAGGGGCCTGTCCTATACCGTCACTAGCATCAAAGCACAAGAAAGGCAAGTTGCTTAGCCAAAAATTTTGTTTTGCTTTGTATCATGAACCTAATCTTTACTTCTGGATGCCAATTTGTGCTAGTTTTGACTATGATAGACATGGTATGTGTAAGAAGTCATCAGCCTGTTTACCAAGTATCTATAGAATTACAGAATTAATTCTGTCTTAGTTGTGGATCTGAGAAAAATTAGTTTTGTTTGTAATGTCCTTCACTCCTGATAGGGTACTCTTCAGCCTTCTAGTTCTCTGATGGGACATGGGCTTCACCATTATCCCAGTGTAGTCAGGTACTTTGCCAGTGTTAGCAGCAGCAAAATCAAGACATCATCAGTCCCAAACCAAACCTGCCCTAATAAATACTATTGTAAGTCTCCATTTGCTGCGTATTTTCCTACATAATGTTACAGCCTAGGCATTTTTCCATTTCCATTTTCCATTAGGTTTCTTTCCATGCTAACAAAGAAACCTAATTAATAAAAGGCTAATTTCTGAATTAGTGCTTCTATTTATGATTTTTTCTCTGAATTTATTTCATTGTAACTTATGCAGTACTTATTTGTTGTTGTGAAGTCTGGATGTTAACACAAATATTTATCTATTTGTGGCAACCTTTTTCTCATTTATTATCAACTAAATATCAGTTAGAAATTCTGTGCTGTATGTGATTTTCATGAGGTGTGATTAATCTCATCAAAGCCCACAGTCTGTTAATTCCCAAAGAAAATAAATATAATTAGAGAGTATCTGTCAACAATTTTTTAGCAGGAATTTAAGCTGTATTTGAACCTTCCAGTCACCGGAGAGAACTTGGACTCACAGTTTGAAGATTTTGAACTTGAACAAATTATTGCTAGCACTAATTCTTGTTTATTAAAGCATTTTTTTCACGCTTCAAAACACTAGCTGATATTCCAAACTTCAGTCAGCTCAAGTGCAAAATTATATTGGTCTGTTAATAGGTGATGTTGCAGAAATCAGTGGCGTTAGTATTGATTCGATGTTACTGATATTAACGTTTACATGGGATATATTTTGTGTTTCCTATCTTCTTACCTCTACTGTTTGTTGGTTACAACTTCTTGGCTTAACAGGGCAAAGTTCATAGAATCAAATGTGAGAAACGTGTTGTTTAGTAACCATTAAGAACTGCCATGGAAATGTTAGGTTCTTCTAGGTCCTGGTTAACACACAGCCCCCCCTCCACACACACACACCCCCCCTGCCCACTCCCATTCTTCTCCTTTTTTCTGCTGCTGCTGCTTCTTCATCTGCTGCTGCTTCATTGTCTTCTGCTTTGTCATCTTCTGCTTCATCTTCTTCTGGTGCTGCTTCTGCTTTTTTCTCTGCTGCTTCTCCTCCTCTGTCTCCTTTGTTTTTTTCTTTCTTATTCTCCTACTTTTACTCTTCCTTGTCCTCCTTCTTCACCCTTCTACTCCCTTCTTTTTCTTTTTAAAAAACAAATTGGTAGAGCATCTGCGTTGATGGAGCAATCAGGACAATGACTATTAAACAGAAAATTATGGATGCAAGAAAGGTTTATGGGTTTAAAATTTGAAACAAATCAGTAGGTCATATCCTAATATTGCTTAGTCACTATTCAGAATTTAAGCACCTACTAATTCAATCACCCAGTTTGATATTTTACAACTAACTGCTAATTAGGAAGATTTGAGCAGGAAGATTAGCATCAGAAACTGGCAGGTGTTTAAAATTCCCATTGAAAAAAACATCTAGAAATACTTTTTCTTCATAAGCCATTTAAGTTGGTCCTTTCTGATACAAACCTGTGCCAAGTATTGTGATCCATAGCATACATATGCTTGGATTATTAAGCACTAGAGAGGTCTTCATGGTAATTTAGCAATTCATTATCCTGCTGTAGATCTCTCTTAGGCAGTTAACTGACTCTCTGCATGTGGAATCTTAATCTGTTGCAATGCAAAGTAAAATCAATTCACATCACTGACCACTGATCGTGGTAGAAGATGGTCTGCAAAAGCCAGGTGAGGAGAATCTGTTGTTAGGATCCAGGATGCTTGACATATGGAACCTTATGTAGGGTGGACCACCAGCAGCAGCAAAACAGCCTTTTTTCAGAGTAATGGTGGTTATACTTACCTGTCTAACAGCCCTGTAACAGATTAGAAGCGCGAGTAAAGCCAGTTACCATGCCTCATCCATGGATACAATAACCTTCCAGCTGAGATGACCATAAAGCTTTCAACTGCTTTGGTGCTTTCAGTTGTGTTGTTCATATTCTATTAACCATGCCACCTTCCTGGAGTACTGTATAGAAACAGAAATACCTAAGCTTCAAATGAGCTTGCTTTGATACTAAAAGCAATACTGATACGTTAATATGGCACTCTTAACTGCTCAGCTGGGTAAATTAGCCGTGTTACTTGGCCCCTGATGAGCGAGCTCATTTAGACTTGCCTCCTAGTTGTACCAGAGTAAGATTCTCTTATTCTTCAATGCAGTTTTCTGTACATAGATTACTTTAGGAATAGTTAATTGTGTTCTGTATGTACACCCTATGTTATTGTAACTCAGCTTTCAAATGTAGATCATTCTTCTAATTCAAAATCTCAGAAGTATGTAAAGTTTTGAAAGGTAAAAACTTTAAATCAGAGAATTATAAAATGATCAATAATTCTGGCATCTACATTGAGAATATGAGTAGAAACAGTTATGTGAAATTGTTATCCCTAATGGATACTAATGAAAACATGGGTTTAGAAGTAACCTGGAGTTCAGCATTTGTGTTTGCTAAAAAATTCAGAAGAAACAGGTGAATCCTGAATGTGCTACATATTCATCAGAGTCACTGTAAAGTATGGATTGTTGGTTGGTTGCCAGCTGCAATCAATGGTGATGGGCAAATCTGTAAATAATGCATTTAATATCAACCCACTGGAAAATGTACAACCATGTTATTTCTGATAAGGTTTGTCAAGAAAAAAAATGTTAATATATCCTCCCTACAAATAGAAGCTCTGAAATTGAGCTCTGCCTCTATTTGCAATTCTTTTAGCACCAGGTATTACCAGGTGAGAGCATGGGCTATGATGTACAAAGACACTATATCTGGCAGAGGGATTTTGGTCCAAAAACCATTGAAAACTGGGAGAAGATATAGACCCCAGGATAGTTGTCCCTCTTCTGGCTTGCAGCCACAGATGTCTGATGTTGGCCATCACTGGAGATAGCACACTAGAATAAATGTACCTTCGGTCTGTTGTGATATACAATTCTTATACTTTTGGGTGAGCTGGAGTAAGTAGGATTGATTCAGGAGTATATTTCAGATAGTGAGTAGGGAAAATTGAGGGCAACTATGGAAAACAAGAAGCCCAGTAACAACACAAGTGCCACCACAGTGCACCGTAACTTTGGACAGGATTTGCAAAGTGAATTTTTCTGGCTGCCTGGTTTTCTCAAGTAAAATTGGAAACTTATCTCAAATTCCAGATACACGATTCAAGTTAGATTAAAGGGCAACAGTTTGAAAGAGTTTTCATCTTGTGTGCTCCTACCCCAGGCCATACTTCAAGTGCTGTGATACTTACAGAGGGTAGAAATCTGGAGCAAAGTGCCAGCTCTGCTCCTGACAGCAAGCAGAGGGCGCAGCAGAAAGCACGTGATTGTATAGGGCCTTGTACATAGAGATAAGGCAGTAAAGGGTTTCCTTCGTACAAATGAAGTCATAGGTTTATCAAAGCAATAAGAAAATCAGGTTTTAGGTTAAGAACTGCACTGGGACTGTCTTCAGTTTCTAACTGCTTTTCCTTGCTTGGGTGCCTCTGATCAAGTTAATTAAATGGTTCCCTACCCAGGAGAAGGTGTTTGTTTTCAAATCCAGCCTGAATGCCTCTTACTTTAAGTTTGTCTTTTGAAAACACAAGGATACACTTACTAATGTAAAGTCATCAAAAAGGCAACTTTCTCTTGTTTTATGCTTTGGAAAACAACTACCACAATAGGGCTCCATCTCAAGAAGCTGCTTCTGGATTCCTAATTGTTGCAAAATAATACTGTGGGCAGTGTATTGCCACCTGAAGCAGAAACAAATCTTCCCTTTGCCAAGCAGAAAGACATTTGGCAGATGTCTCTTTTTGCTATTGACCTAGACAGGACACAGCACAGGCTCTAGGATAATGTGTTTATGTACACAAGACACCTTTAAACAGAGGTGGAGTGCTCCAAATGGCACACAAGCAATTACACTTGCAGAGCAATCAGGCCGCTACATCCAGCACTGTTGTTAGGAAACTGCTCGTATTTGTTCCCTCATTTTTGATGTATGTCTCTGCTCCTAGCTCACTGCCAATTTCCATTTTCTACTGCACCCTGTGGTTTCATTTGGCAAAACCTCTGCCTTAGCTTTGGTTGCCCTGAACATGCAGTGTTTATGTTTTCACCGCTGAGCACGGCATAGTTCAGTGATGGAAGCATGCCTTAGCACCATTTTTTGTGTCAGGCTGATGATGGCTACTGGCCTCTGTAGTCAGATCATGATACTGTCAAGTTAAAATACACCAAGCAACTATGTTTGTTGTTAGCACTGTGTCCTACCAACCTTTCTGGTTTATTACATACATGAGGCAAATTGTTCCAGAATTATACATGGTGAAAACACGCACAGAAAAAGGACCAGGCTAGAAAGCAGAGCCTTTACCCTCATTTCACAGGCAGAAAAAACAAACCACCCTGGTGTCTGAGCCTGGCCAGTGATTAAGCTGCAAATACAGCAGCAAAAGAAGGCAGAGAGAGATCATCACAGAATTTTTGCTTAGAACTTCCCATGCATGTTGCTAAGGCAAAGCTGTAATAGCTGAAAATACCTCCTATATATTTTGTTACTTTTATGAACAATTGTGCTTCTCTAACACAAAAAGCCCCCAGGAAAACGCAAAACTTAAAAGTGAGTAAGGAATCTCACTTCAGCATCATCTCTGATGCTTTTTCTTAGAATAGCTTTCAGTGAAATATGTTCCCAACTGCTTTTGGATTAAAGCTTGGCTGGAGCATCTGCCAGCTCCCCAGGACAGGTAGTAAAATCCCAGATCCACTCTTACAGCTGTACCCCAGCAGCTCACTGCATTAGGATGGGAGAAACAGCCAGGGAGCACTGCCTTCTGCTCACCCTTCATGCACCAGCACTGAAACAGGACATGAGAGGCCATGGGGAGAGGAAGGCACATAAAATGAGCAGATCAGCCATACATAGGATGAGGAACCTGCCGATGGCCAGAGGCTGGCATGGAGGCTTTTTGAGCCAGTTTTACCGGGGAACAGCTCCATAAAACATTTCTGTCATTGACGTGCTTGTAGATTGAGTGGTCTCTCTGTAGAAGGAGTGTACAGTTAGGCTTAAGAATTGATAATACATATCCTTAAATGTTAGCACTTAGAAAGATTTTCCTTGTAAAAAGAAAAAAAAAATTTTTTTATTTATTTTTTTAAAGTATTTTGGGCATTGACAGTGGTATGCTCCTTCATAAATACGTACTCAGGCACAAGCTGACAAACAGACAAATCAAAGTTAGGCCTTTAGCTAATTGACCCCAAATATAGCCCAAATTGTGCTCTGACAATTACCAAAGGAAGTTTAGAATGGACAGAAACAAGTAAGGAAGAAAACAAACAGGTTTTCTTTTTTTGGGGCCATAATGCATTGTCAGACTCCCACATGCACAAAACTAAGTCCATGCAGCACAGCATGTATGCACCCTGGGCAAACGCACAGGTGATCTGAAAACCAAAGCAGCAGCCCGCTGGTAGAAATTAGCATGTACTCCTGCTTTTCTGACTGGCTGGGAAAAGTCTTTCAGCTGGAAATGGTTTAAGAATAACCCTCAGTTTGCAGAGGTTATCCATTTAGCCCTACAGAGTGGATGGCTTTGGCATTTGGGGCTCAGACGGTTAAAACGGACAAACGTGGAGATGCTTTCCATAAAAGCCACTATGGCCAAGCATTTATGCAGTGCTCTTGTTTTCTCGGGCAACCAAATAAGTCAGCATGTCTCAGAGACTGGTTTGGCAATCCACCATCTCTGTGAGGCATTGAGAAAGGAAATGCAGTGCAAGGCAGCATAGTCATGTTAGATTCGTCATTGTTGAAGTCCAGATGGCTGTTAGATACTGAGCCATGAAATTGCTCCAGAAAACTAATATATACATCTCTCCAAGTAGCCCATAAATATTTTTATTCTTTTCCAATATAGTTTCTTGAGAGAACTAGTCATTGCAAAGCATTGAAGCTCTCTTGAGAAGCAGTGACTGGTTTCCCATGCTGTTGGCTCAAGCCCCTAGAAGTTAAAAGCGCTTTGAGTTCAGACAATTATTTGCAGTTTAGGCTAATCTGAAGGTAATGAACTTAGGCTGAATACCACACACCTCAACATCATTCATCTACTAACCAATTTTTGATTTAAGTGAGCTAATGCTACTGATAGGACAAAAGACTAATTTAATTGTTCCTTGTTTATATTACATTAACATCTAGAAACACAAAAATGTTCCTGTCACATTGTACTTGATGCCATTTGCTAGTATAATAAGAGGCTACCTCTGTCCAAGATTATATTCTCATTAAAACCAGAGTCAACAGACAAAGAGCAGAAGTGGGAATTGAAGTTGAATAAGCTAAAGTAGCTACCCAAAGTTGTGCAGCAGACCACTGGCAAAGCTGATGCCTACTGTTTTCCAGCCTTGTGCCATGCCTGCAGATTCAACATACGTCACTGACACTAGGCAAAAGCCTAAGGGATTTTGATAACAAATCATAACATCTGTCCTGCAGTTAACCAGTTGTGTATTTATCCCCTTGAAGACAAACAGGGAGGAAGGCAAGCAGCCTACAAAGCAAGCTAGCCACTGACTTCTGAGGTGTAATATAGGAGTGTACAGGCCAGAGCTCATCACAGCAGCTACGGTAGCAAAGTATTTTGGGTGATTGCTGTTGCTAAGCATGCAGATGGTTTGACTGGGATGGGACAGAAGGCTGGAATCGGTAGATAAGCAGCACTAGAGATAAATTTGTAATGAGCAGTTGTAGCTGTAGTATGGGAGTTTGTTTTGTCCCATAGTACTTATTATTCTGTTCAGCTCTGCTACAGGGGCTTGGCTCTGGAGGTGTGTAGCAGTGAACTAATATAGAGTCTGTCACTGAGATAAATCTGAACTGTAAAAGAGCTGAAGCTTTTTTATATGGTTCAGAGGTGTGTTGAAGGGAAAAAAAGATGGAGTAAAATTTACTTCATTTTAGGCTGAATTCAGAGAGATTTAGAAAGCATCCAACAATGTGGTTTGTGTCAGATCGATACAAACTAATAAAGGCTAGCAGGCAATTACAGCAGGAGTGGCAATAACATTTCTGGCCTAACTGCCAAGTGAAAACAGATTTCTCTCAGTAGCTCCTCTGGAAGAAATAATCCGCTCCTAATTAAAAAGCGGTTGAATGGAAGTGTGGGATGGTGTGGCAAATACCCATAGCTGAAGGCATCATTAGACTTAAAGCCTAACTGGGTAATACTGAAGAAACTTTCTAGGTATAAACACTATGAATTACAGAACTAGTGTTCTAGAACTAGGCACGAAAATGTGCCTTTGGAGAAATGTATGTATAGGATATGATCCATACCAAACTATAATTAAAGCTTCATGTTCAGCTCTGTCATTAGCTTTTCCTAACTTGAATGCTGGAGTGTTCAAACTTGATAATGAATTAAAGAGGTAGGACAGAAGACATTTTATTGTCCAAATCTTCTAAACAGAGCCTCATGAGCCTGTGAATTAGGCAGGCCTGAAACATCAGGGTCAATGGTCCCTTCACTTCATCTTTGGTAACTAAGGATCCCAGGACATAATCTTGGACTGTAGTCATTACACTAACGTCTTCAGGAATCAGGGAAACCAAGGCCCTTAATATGTATTAAGGAAGATGCTTATGTTAGCTTGCTTATGTTACTGTGTCTGGCATGACATATTCATATTTATATTATTTAACTTTTGTTTAATTACTCCTTTCATGGCTGAATACCTCTCTATCCAGTAGAGACTGCTCATGAGGTAATCCAGACTTTTCCGATCCGGTACAACTAGCAGCTAAA
Organism: Nestor notabilis; assembly: GCF_000696875.1. NCBI lineage: Eukaryota > Metazoa > Chordata > Aves > Psittaciformes > Psittacidae > Nestor > Nestor notabilis. Next base: position 28,555 of record NW_009912224.1, read on the forward strand.
TCAAACTATCAATCAATGTCGTAGTGTATTACAGTTTCGTAGACTGCTTAGTATTTGACTCTGAAGTATTTTGCAGTATATGGAACATGTTTCAGACAGTGTTATCTCTCGCCATTGCTCTTAGAGTAATACCCTGAGATTATTTTTACTGTGGTTCAGTTGGTTCAGTTCTCTGAGGCAAATGGTACAGCTCCATTTTCATTGGCAGATTTTGGTCTTTAGTCAAACAGATTAAATTTTAGAGGCTCATTCTGACACTCACTTCTGAGCAGAACATAAGGATGTACACATTCTCTAGTCTTTCCACACGGGGCAGAAATGGGCTCAGTAAAACAGTAAAGCTGCTCAGAAAAGCAATATTTAGAGATGGTAAAAAGGTCAAGAACTGAGCTTAAGGAGCTATTCAGCATGAAAAGGCTGAAATTATCAGACATACAGTAAGAAAGGTCTGTTTACTGGAACAAGAGAGCTTTCCAAACCTTTCCATGTGTCTTGAAGCATTATGTGGCCAAATTAAGCAGGGACTTGGTATTTTCCTATTTCCTCCCAATCAATATCCTGCAGCTGAAGTCAGTGCTGAGCTGAATGTGATTGCAAATCTCACTGAAGATGCAGCTGTTCCTGGCCATACGTCCCCAAAAGTGAGTGACCCCATAAGAGAAGCAGGACAGACCTGTGGCCCCAGACGTCCTTCACTGTCCCAACACATGTTGCTTTAGCTATTTAGCTGAAAGTCTACTTCAGCATGAAACACCAGGTTGCAACAGAAACAGCTGAGATGTGGGTAGGCACAGCCCTACTTTTGTTGCCCCTGCTGTGAGGTCAGGCACTAACATGCAGCAGAAGGCTGGGATAGCAGTGAGGGCTGTGGGGACCTTAGGAGAGTGCAGCCCTTAGTGTCAGTGCGTTCAGTTCTGAGCCTGGCAACATCCTGATGCTACACATAGTTAAGAGTCACAGCAAAAGCATCTACGTGCCAAGAGAACAAGCAGAACAGTGGACAACCTTGCATGAAGACAGTCATGAACTGCTAGTAATGCTCACAGCTGCAGCTGTCTTAGCAGCATGGTATTACATGGCAAGCTTCAAAACATCCTTAGCCAGCGTCGGGCACTCTGGCCTGTGGCAAACCTTCCATTGTTTCTCATGGCAGAGTTCAGTGGAGTGCTTCTGGACCTGGCCAGCATCTGAAATCCTCTCTCTTGCCCTGTCTCCCAGCTCCATGCTCACCAAAAGAAGCTGGCTACTTTTAGCAGTAGTTATCATATGGCGATAGCACACTGAACAGCTAGCTGGCACACAGGAAGACAATAATCACTCACGATAGAATCTCCTTGCTTATCAGGTGCTATCCCTGGTCTTAATAGGCAACTGTGATGCATCATCCCTTTCACAAGCCAGCCAAACACCACCTTAAGACAATTTGGCTTTTTACCCTGTCTGCTTCTCTTGGGAGACTGTTCCATAATTCCACAGTTCTTGTGGTAGAAATCACCTAATTCCCATCTTAAACGTACTCCTGGTCACTTTATATCCATGTGCTTCTTTTTGATATTTTTAAGCCCACTAGCTCAATTTGATTTTTTTTCCCCCTCCAGGGAAAATTCAAAATGCACAAGGTGTAGTAGAGGAGCCTAAGCCTGGACCTCTTCTGTTCTACTTGGCATAATTGTGTTGTGGTGTGACTGAACAGTGTAGATGCAGAAGAATAATGTGAGTCTCAAAGTTGATTAGCGAAGAATTGTTGTTAATTGAGCCTTTCATCTTATTAGTTCCTGTACAGTGTGCAAAAAGTAGCTTAAGTAGCTTGTTGGCCCTGGAATGTCCCATTGGATATTAAAATGTCAGTACTGGTCATCTCCCATTTCTCCCTGGAAGACCATCTAGATAACTCTGAGCATGTGCATTATGATCTCTTAACTCTGAAATACTTCATGAAGTTGTAGTCTCTTTCTGCTGTCTATTATTTGCTGGAATTAACTAGATGCCTAAACCTACATATTTTGATAATCTACAAACGAATCCTTTCCTTTCCTCCCTCCCTCATTCTGCTTCCTGGGTGGTTCAGCATGGAGTTTGCTATTTCAGCTTTTAACAGGTTTCCCACAGTTTTCAAACTCTGAAGAACTGAATTTGTAAAAGAAAACTAAACCAATGTAAGTGAAGAAAAACCCTCCGAAAAATAAAAAGCAGTGTTCTTTTCAAAGAGTAAAGACAAACACCCAAGTCAACTTACTTTATTTTCAAAATACATTTCATTTCTATGAGGCATTGTTATTTTGGCCTGTTTATAAACATACCACAGACCTCATATCATAGCGGGTTCACTGCATCATACCTTGCATTTAAATCTTCGCAGGGTTTTTTTCCTTCACAGTCACAAATTAGATATTTTTCATCTTTAGGAGCTTCAGCAGAAGTAGTTCCATTTGAATTAATCTCAGGTGACACTAAGATAGGAAGACTGATTTGGCTAAATACATGACTCATCTGCTTGCTTTGCTGATGGTAACAAAAGCTGTTAAAGACCGGGTCTAGTTCTGTTCTCACTCACCTGGCTACAGAGGGGTGAGGTCAGTGGAAGCAGCTGTGGTGTAAATAAACAGAATCAGCATGGTCTGGAGACATGAGCAGGTTCAGGGGTTGCCGTTACTGGAATACGCCACTGGGATTTTAACCATTGAGTCTATGGAATGGGGATGGATCTGCTCCTGTAGCTTTGCAGTAACAAAGCTGCTGGGTCAGAGTGAGAGCCACCGCACTGCAGGGATTCAGCACATACTTGCTCAAATGGTTCAAGTAATTGCAATTCTTCTAGTACAAGGACTTTGCAGCCCAGTGCAACTGGACATTTGCACAGGACATCTAACCTTATACCAGCCCCTGCTGAAAGAATAATTGTCCTGCTGTGTACTACTTAGTCCCAAGGACATAACCACCTGAAAGTGCATCCAGTGATGTGAATAGAGTAAGAGAGAAGTACAAGTGCAGGCAAAGTGAAGTCCTGTAAATTTAATCTTCCAATATGCTTTCAACACAGGCTGCAGGGACCTATTGAGATGTATTTAATAAGATATGGGGAAAATGTTGCTTTAATGTTATGACTAAAGCTAAGAACTTAGTGGAAGAGTATATAATTTCACATCAGGTGACACAATTTCATTCCCCACACTCCTTGGAAGTGTAGCACTGTGCTTTATGTTTTGCTTTTTGCCTTTCAAAGCAGCTAAAGCCTCCTACCTTTGTTTTCTGCTAACTAGAAGTGGTGCAAACATTCTAAACTAGAGATTTCTTTTACTGTAATCCTGACTAAGGGACAAAAATAAACACAGTTGGTGATTTACCACCAGCTACAATTGTCTTCTGCTTTTTATCTGCTTGCTTGCCCACATCAAGCTGACAAGCAAGGTAAAAACCTGTTTTGGTACAGTTCAAGATCAGTGGGTACAAGCACACGTTGTGAAAAGATCTGTGAATACTTTTTAAAAATAATACTCAGGAATTAGAACTTCTGTGGCCATGTTTGTTGTCCTAAGTTATTTCTGGGATCTGCTGACAGACAGAAAGCACTCTGATTTAGACCCTTTCTTTGCACTCCACTGTTATCTCTGGTCAACAAAATGAACCCACTGTTGGCTGGGGGACGCAGGTGCTGGTTGTGTCCCTCAGGCAGGGCCTCCTCCCCACCGCTGAAGTCAGAAGGGCAGCGGTGTCAGTACATGTGCTGCCTCGAGCCCATTCTCAGGGCACAGCAGGAGAAAACACAAAGGATTTGGGAAGTGGCTATGCAGTCTGCATTTTAAGCTGCATGGCCATGGCTACACAGGAGCTGTGCAGAGCTGCCAACCTGACACCTATAAATAACAGTGATGACAGTTATTACAGTCAGCATTGAAAGCGCAGTGTTTTGTGCTCCCTTGAATTTCAGTCATTTATTCATTCTTGCCTTTTCCAGCTTCTCAGCACTCCTGGTGCTCTTGTTAGCTGAGGGTCTGCTGCCTTGGCTCCCGAGCAGGGGCTAGTGGGGAGCGATGGGGATGAGCCAGGATCAGGGAAGGGGGATCTCCAACTCCTGCCATGCTGAGGGCTCATGCTGAAAGATCAGGAGGGTATGTTTGGGGTCATGCAGCCCTCCCCAGTTCAGGGAACTCATTTTGGGTTTTGCTTTGCATCCTGTACTCTGCTCCCACAGTGAACTTGAAATGTCAAACCAAGACTTGCTGTAAGAGGTGCTCATCCAGCTGTACTCTTGGTAGACCAGCTCTGAGAACCAGTGCAAAACTTTGGCCAAAACATTTACAGGAGATATTTTGCTTTAGTTATTACCATTATTTCTTTTGTATGTCCAGCTTTGAGAAAGCTTTTAGTGTACATCAAACATTTGGAAAGTGAAGCCAAAATCCCAATGTTGCAATTCTATCACAGAAAATAAGTTTTCTGCTTTGTTTTAACCCTCAGCCTTGTGATGTTTCCTAGGTGCTTTTCTACACCAGTCATTTGACTGTGGAAGTGGGAAAAATCAGTGACATCTTCAATTTAATGTTGCTAACAGAATTCAGCTGGTGGCTAAGACAGCCACTTTTTGCTTATTTGTTTGTTTAAGGATCATAAATACTACAACACTAGCTGAATATCTAAGAAAATATACTTCTATTATTAAACCTAGTAATGAACTCATTTTGGAGGTAGGCACGAATCTCTGAAATGGAAAACACCAGCATCCATTTCAAAGGTGAGTGTATTACTCACAGAAGGAATATAATTAGTCTGCTTCATGACTTCTGCCTGAGTGTGCTTCATTCCTTTGGGCACCATAAAGCAAGTCACTTAAAATTTCAGTCTTGGGACTCGAAGATAATGGTCACTAAATACAGACTTCCTACACAACATCCAGAAAGTTGTTAGTTGTCATAAATGTCACTGTATTTTCACCATGAAATCGATATGAATCATGAAATCACTATGAAATTGATATTTCATTTATTTTTGTTATGTTTCTTTTTATTCTAACCAAAACATTTGCATAGTTAAATATTGAGAAAGAAAGAAAACCCTCTGCCTGCTGAATTTCTCTTTTTACCAGACAGGCATAGTAAGTTGGCATAGGTCAGTGTGGTGGGTTTTGTTTGGCAATATGCATGAATTTTGTAAGTGTGCTTAAATACATGAAGCCCATTCAAAAAATAGTGACTATAGTCTCCATGGAGAAGCTGTTGGAAAATGAAGAACCAGAAAGAGCTTTACTGAGGGTGCAGAAAGTCTTTCTGGGTCCTTGTTGAACACAGTGGGTGATTTCATGCTAGTTGAGCTGCAGCCCAGGCAAATCTTCTTCCCCTGCCAAAGCAGCAGCAGCAAAGGTGAGATGGAGCTCCCTTACTGGCAGGAAGCAGTACAGTCCATTACTCTGGACATAATCTGTTGTGGTCCTGTCATTGCTCCAGGGAAGCCATAGTTCAAGGGAAGGTTCAACAGCCTGTAATTGCCCGGGAAAGAAAATGCCAAGAAAATTCTCCTGATCTTTTCCCCTTGGTTTGAGATCCCCTGTGGCATTTTACAAGGATATATTGTAAAGCTCAGAGTTCCCACTTTTCCAGTAACCATGCTTCAAAACGTATCAGAAATGGTCTTTGCTAGTTATCTGTGAAAGCCATTACAATTTATCTCTCTGTTTTCCCTTGACAAAAACATTGGACAGCAGGTCTTCATGTCTTACGTTTTATCATGCAGCATAAGCTCAAAGGCTGAGAAACCTTCACCTACTGAGAGTAATGTACTAGTGAGAGTACACTATTTACACTGAGCCGCTCCTGCAAGGTGGGAGACATTTGAGTTTAATTTCTACCGAGGTCCTTGCTGGATGAAATCCTAACATAGTAACCTGTGGCCTGTGCTGATAATGTTGTCTATACTGACTTTATCTCCACCAGCTCGTTGCTTTACTGAATGAATCACAGATGTCACTGTGGATGTTTGTTATGAGAGAATGAGAAGAAATTGGCGTGAATGCTTTCCAGGCTAGTTATGGGTGAGCAGAGGAAATGGTTTTTAGCATCCTCACCATCCAGAGATACTCTTACTGCTCTCAGAGAGACAAAGGGAATGGGAAACAGTGTTATTCTTGTGTTACAACTGCATTTCTCGGGTATGGCTCTCAGGAATGAAGTGTGGCACAAAAAATCCACATTAAACTCTACTTGCTGTCAGCATCTCCCAGCACAGTCGCAAAAATCCCTTTTGTGGAACAGTTCCCATTGCCACAGAGGGTGAAATACAGCCTGTGCCGGAGGAGGGGCACAGCTTAGGCTGAACCAATTTACCTGGCTTCTAAGTGGCCCTCCCAGTAACCCCCTCTGGGGCCCTGGGGCAATGGGTGCCACTGCTTTGCCTCTATGTCCCCACTGCTGTCCTGCCCCACAGGCCCTGGGAGAGGTGCACCCCGAGTGGGGTAGAGACTGATACATCCCTGTGGTGGCTGGGGACTGCTGTGTTTTTCAGGCTATGCCAAAGCTGGGTTGGCACAGAGAGTGTGGGGCCTGAAACACCACACGGGGCACAGTTGGGGTGCCTTCAAGGAAGGTGCTAGGCTTAGGCAGAGACCAGTGCAGGAGTCAGTGAGAGATGTCTTGTAAACCCACCACCCTGCTCATTATTTCACAGAAAAACAAGCTGTTAGAGGGAGCAGAAAACGGTATGCTCGAAGTCTCCTCCCTGCTATGTGAGTGTAGCCTAGCACTGTTCTTTTTAAATAAGCTTTCATGGCAAAATGAACAGTTTCAGAAAAACAAATCAGCTTTTATGTATCACTTTTCCTCTGATGCTGTTGGAGAACTGTATGTTTGAAAGGAAGTATCTTCAGAAACCTGGTTCCCCTCTTATTTTCTTTTGAGTCTCCCAAGTGAATTTGTTTCATTTCCATCATAAAAGAACAAGACACACCAAAAAAACCTACAGGGCAAGCAAACATGAAAGTCTTGGAGGACATGCAGCATGTCCCTGTCTGTACCATGCTGCCCACAAAGCTTTCCTTCTGCCTGCATGTAACCTTGGGGATGAAATGCCAGTTGAACTCCCTGTAAAAGATGGTGCACTTGGAAATGTGCACATTATGGTGTCAGGCATGCAGTGATCTGTTGTGCAGAACTGACTCAAAGCCCTCTGGTTCAGCACTATGGTCACTGACAACAGCCAGAGGATGTTAGGAAAGATAAACCAGTTTATCCTCTTAGTAACTCTTGCCTTTATCACTTAACACGTGTTTAAAAAAAAAAAAGCTTAAACACATCACGCAGACTAATCTGTGCTTAGGAACTAAAGCTTACAGGCAAAACTTTGTTAAAGTGACTCCTGTGTGGTATTTGACCAAATGCATGTTCAGTTGGCAGAAATACTATTTAAAGTACAGTAATTGATTATATTATTGAGAATAACACTGATGTTTATACTAATGAGGACTTTTGAGGACCAGTCAAATACTCTTTGCTTGGCTTTCACAGATATATGCTATGGCAATCTGTGCCTGAGGTAGGGGACACTTTGAGCATTGCTGTCCCACTATGTTATAAACAATATGAAAAAAACCTAGGCATTATGCCAGACAGATTTGTTCTGTGTAAATGAATACAAAAAATAGCTCTGTGTCTGCTTAAAGAACCTTGTCATTTTTATCGTGAAAAATGAAAAAGGTTTCTATTGTACGACATGGATCCAGTATATCTGAACTGGGCAGAACTAAGTCCAAATGGAAAACAAGGAACAAGACTCCTCCCAGAGCACAAGTAGCATTTAAATCTTACTTTGTTCAGCACATGCAGCACAAAACACTACATTTCAAAGGAATGCATATCACTTCATGGGGTAGCTGTGCAGACCTGAAATGACAACCACTGTTAATTGAAACTGACTTTCTTAGGTGACAGGGATGCATGCCTCTGTCCCTTACTGGCCTTGTCATGCTTTTTGTCACCACAGCAAAGCATGAGATGACTTGCTGTTACAGCTTCTGTGAATCCATCCTGTTGCCAGCTGTTAATAAAGAAGCTGACAATATCTTGCCTGGAACACAAACACCCCCAAACCTTCTGGATGTATACATACATGGTTATCTTTTATGAGATGTTTCCCCTCTGGAGCCGGAAAAAACATGACATGAAAGGCTGTGGCAGCTGTCGCTTTGGTTGCCATAGGTTATACCCCATCCTGGTTTCACTGACTTCAGTCCCGCTGAGCCCCTTGAAAGTGTTGACTGAAACTGCTGCTGCAAAGCTTTGCCACATCCGAGGCAGTGAATAGAAAGGTTACGCTGAGGGAAAAGTATGATGATGGAGGTCGGGAGGAAGGAAGAACTGGAGGGAGCTTTCTCACTGGCTGCTGCCTCCTCCCCAGCCAAGCTGCTGGCCCTGACTCACCTTGATCTCACCAGCTGAATGTGCATTCCCAGCTACCTCCTGGGAACTCTTCACATGCACCAGCACTGGCTGATGTGCACTGGCCTTTGAAGGAAGCAAAAAAGCAGATTTCAGGCTCCTGATGACACTGTTTTACTTTACCCGTAAGGAAAAGAGTATGAGTAGGAAGAAACAGAGGGAAAGTGTAATAAATGGAGATGGTATTTCACAGCAGCCTGCTATCAACCAAAGATCCTGGCCCTGTTTGTGATGACATTTATGCTTTTAGACTCCTGATTTTATAAGAAGTCATCACAGTAGCCAAACTGTTCAATCTTTGTATTGCTACGGAATTGCGAAATAGTAAGCAGTCAGTTATTACTTGAATAAATGTCTGTTGACAGCTAAAAGCCCAGAGAATTATTACTCATGCAAATCTGAAGAGCCCAATGTATTGGCTTCAGAAGCATAATTCCTGTGCATTAGTCTCTCTAAGCAAAGATCACACGATCAAACATTTTGGTTAACTATTAAATAGGCTATCTGACCCACAAATTATACTCTGGAAGTCCTTGCCAACTTCATACATTAAAGCATTCCCATACTGCTCGCAAGCAGGATATGGGGAACCCTTTGGGTTGCTTTGCTATTGCATGCATTTTAAAAGCCTCAGAGAATGTATTATATTTCTCAGGGTTCCTTTCAAAACAGTGTTACTGGCCCCCCAAGATCTGCTTTTAGTGAGGTTCAAAAGCATTCACACTTCTACGGCAGCATCATTTGCACTGTCAGTCCCTGGTGGCAGCGTGAGAAGCCAAACCTGCCTTTCAGGGTCACCCTTCGTATGACATTTTTGCAGAGCACAAGGCTGTGGGCACCTGTAGCGAGCAGCAGGCTCCCACCAGCTTGCTATCCTGGGAAGCACCCACCCCAGCAGTGTGCATTCAGATGTGTTTATTGACTCAGTGTCTTCCCAGCAGTCCTGAGACGATAAGCAGGTACTTAGCATTCCAAATCCTATACAGGTTGTGAATTGCTAGCAGGCAAGGAAATGAGGACTTGGCTTTCCAAGAACCAAATCTGCGTGTGTCTCAAGAACTGTTTCTTTTCTACCTTTTTCCATGAAATTTGCTACTCCTCAACGTGACAGTTCCCATAGGTTTGGGCCCTGGCACTTCTTTTGGCTAAATGGAGACAATATGCTCACTTTGCACTTCCAGAACAACAAAATGCATCAGGAAAGCTGTTAGGTTCATTGAATGATCTTCTCTCATCAGTGGGAAAAGCATGAGCTTTTGGCTTTAAGAGATATATTTCTACATTTTCCAGTCCACAAAAAAGAAAGATGAAAAACACAAGGGAGTACAGATGGAGTAAAGAGGCAATACAGGGAATAGACAGATTTCAATAAATCTGTTAATATTACCGCAGGGGGCTTTTCTGGTTTGTAAGTGGGACTAGCCATGCTTTGGCTGTGCAGAACACCTTGCCAACACCCGATTTCTGAGCTGTTTGTGGAAGAATACATGGTTAGATAGTCTTACAGAGGGAGAGTTTGTAAGGTTTTGGCACTTCTGATAGTAGGGGCTTTTTAGTCAAAGTGAAGGGGAATGTTACAGCAGCAACAAAGCCAGAATCATACTCATCATTTTTTATCATTTCATCCTACTCCAAACATTTCCATTTCCAAGTGCCAGGTGGTGGCATGCAGAGTGAGGGGAGGTGTTTGAGGCATTTGGCAATGCAGCATGGCAGACAGGCACTGATATCTGTTGGGTTGTGTAGCAGGAAGGCAGCAGTCACGGAGGACCACAAGGCTGCTGCCTTTACAGCCCTCACACAGCAAATGCAGCACCACCTCTGGGAAGGCTCTGAGCAGTTGCAACCTGCCTTGCAGGTTTTTTAGCAGGCAGAGAACCTGTGTGAGATGGAGAAGTGTAGTGAGGCAGAGGCCAGATACAGATTTTCACATGGAATATGCAAGACTTTACAGACTTGTTTTGTTTCCAGGCACCTGAGCAGTGCTGTCACAGCAGTCACAGCCCTGTGGCGGTTTCAATGAGACTGCAAATGAGACACAACTGCTGCTTATCTGACCAGCCACATCTAACCAGTGCCACGTGAAACAGGGTGCACACATGTCCCGCTCCTCCTGCATCTCTTCAGCAACCCAGACTAGCATGGAGGGATGCTCCCCACAGAGGACTGTGTGAATCTAGACTCTTGTTTCAAATCCTATTACAAAAACTGTATTACAAACCTCCAACAAGCAATGTTATTGTTAGCAAAAGCATTTTCAGGTACTTTTAAAACCAATTCATTTATCAGCATGCAGCTCCTAAGTGGGCACACAGCCTGTTGTTTCCTTTGTTGGCCCCAGCGGGAATATCTAAAATAGGTGATGGGTGGACAGCAGCACAGTTTGCAGCTGCAGGAGCACACAGACTGATTGGGAGAGGCTCAGCAGGCTCACACTGCTGCCCACAGGCGCAGCTCTGTGTGGACATAATTACATCAGCATTATGAGGGAGAAGGGATAACAACCCTGCTGTGGCAGCAGAGTTAATAAACAAGAGCAGCTGTCTCCCTCAGCAGGGATAAAAGACAAGTAAAACTGTCAGCCAAAATTTCCTCTGTGCCACCTCCCTCTGCCCTGGCCCAAAGAGGACTCTTGACCATAGAGCTGGCTCTGGTGACACTTGTGACTTTCTTCTTACCAAGAAACTTTTGCTTAGCTCTTCTTGCCACCAGATTCACTAGTGTGTCTGTTTTCCATTTTTAAGTTATTTCTTTGCTTAACAGGTTCCCATTCCAAGAGTCTTCTTCAGGGCCCAGCCCACATCCCTCCTTTCTCTTTTGGCCTCCCCAAGAACAGAAGCAGCCCATCTACAGTCTCCCCCAGGTAGGGAAACTTTCCTGAGTCCTTAGCCTTTAGCAAAGCTTTTACATAATATGTAAATACATATTATTATGTAAATACATAAATATGTATTTAGACAGGGTCTAAAATCCTGTCTGAATAATTTCTACTCTGACTGAGGACAACAGAGCTAATGCCCTGCTTCAGATTAATGAAGGACATTTAAATACCTCACTGGATGAGAACCCTACTTTGTACAAACCTTTTTTTCCTTTCATCCCCGTTCTGTAGTCACTAATAGCATTGCAACAGACACTGTATTTTTTTCTTCTCTTGCAGCAGCATACTCGCTATTTCTTGCGTATTTTCTGTCTGTGTTTGTATAAACTCACCTTTTCCTGTCTAAGCGAGGGCAAAGAAACTGATTTTTAAGGCAATGTTGCCCTCTAGTGAACAATGAAATACATACAAGCGAGTCCACTTTTTGGAAGAGAGGGGCTGCAAGAGCGCTTTGAGCCTTTATTTTCGGTAAGTGGAGCTATAGCATTGAAGTTTTGGGGAGGAATTCAGCTGAGGATAGGGAACTATGTGGAGGCCCAAGTACTGAGCTTAAACTTTTATATGAGCACTGACACAAAGCATAGAGCCAATATTTAAAACACTGTCCTTGTCAAGGCAGCAGTGACACACTGTGGTCGTTACTCCAGCTGCATGGTTGGAACTGCCTCCAGGTAGGAGAGAAATGGTACAAGAACTCCAGTATAACCTGGTCTTCCCAGACATATGTGTGTGTCTACATATGTCTGGCCTCCAGGCACAAAAGAGCTGTGCATCCCCTTAGGCATTGCTTCCAGCTGCTGTCCTTATGTGCTGGTTTTGCCCCTCTAGCCTTAAGGTGCAGAGGGCTGAGAGGAAGCAGGTTTCCTGACAGGAAACCTCTGTGGTGAGTGTGGTCTCATGAGAGAGAGAGGTCTTCTGTCCTTGGAAAAAGGAGTTCTTCTTGCAACCTGTTTCATTTCAAACCACCAGGAAGTCACTGTTTATGAAGAGTGTCTTCTCACAAACTGTTAGTGCGGAGTCAGTACAACACCCCTTGTTCTTGTTTTGCAGAATGAGCAACCGTTAACTGCTGGATGATAGTCTCTTTGCCCTCTGCATGGTTTCACTCACATATATGACTCCAGTGGCCTGTTAGGACCTTGCACAGCAGATAGGACTGGAAACATGACCAAATCTTGCTTTTGGTGGAAAGGGTGGGCAGTTCATATTTAAAAACCTGAGTACAAGAAAAACAGGAGGCTAGTACTGTCATACTATTTCAGGCAGCTGTGAACTTAGACTGGGATGTTACAATTCAGTGCAGAGCTTTTTCCATAAATATTGAATGCTGTCAGATAAAGACAAAGGAGAAAAGCCAAGGCCAGTAGGAAGGAAGCGAGCAACAAAGCCAGTAATTGTCTACATACACATGCAGAGTGTACATGAAATGAGCTCAAAGTGACATTACAGGAAGGAAATTATGACTTAGTTGGTAATGCAGAAATGTAATGAGATAAATCAGAAAGCTGAAATGTTAATATTGATGGATGCAATCTGTGCAGAAGGGACAAAGAGAAAAAATGAGAAAAGGCTGCGCTGTACATCAAAATCTTTGTGCAAGCTGCACAGCGTAGGTGGAAAATGAAAGAAGTGCTAATGGTGATTTTTTATGAGTCAAGATGAGAAAGAGACCATATAAAAAGAAACATAGAGGTAGCTTCAGATATAGATCACTGACTTGGAAGTGAGAGACTGATAAACTGTGTCTGAAAAAGATACCAGAACTGATGGTGTTGCAAAAAGATGAGTATGATGGAGTCATTGTCACTATACTGACATCTGTTATCCGTACAAAGAAGAATATTGATTATCAGTGCACTGTGGAAAAGATTCCCATTTTCATAAAGTCACTAAGAAATAAATTTTTTCTGAATCTAACTTTGCTCACTAAGGAAAACATTCTTGGAAGTAGTAATTCATGAACCACTAATGTTCATTGTACTGGTCCCAGGATAGAGACACAAATAATCTTCATGATATGTGAAGGTGAGGCGCAGATATAATGAACACTAAGATGATTCTTTCTTAAGGTTTCTATATCCACAGAATAGTCTACAGCTAGGTTCCTTTCTTCTTTAAACTCAGTAGCTCTTAAAATCAATAGTAAGACTATTAACACTACATGTGCTGAATCCTATAGCTTGCACAGGAATATCCCTCCTATGAGACTGTTATTCCAGGTTTAGAAAAGGATTGTTTTTAACATTTCTTTCATACAGGCTCAGTTTAAATGCAGAGTGATGCTACAGTGGAAGGTTGGAGTGCTTGACTGAAGAGGAAAAGCTTGGTTTCTAGTCCTTATACTACAAGGACTAAGGGAGGATCCACTGCAAGGATCTAATGCAAAATCACTCTGTAGAGAAGGGCTGGAATCCCATGTTGCCTTCTCCCAATTAAGTAAGTACTCAGTCCAGGAGGCTTTTACTGGCATCATGACTTTATTTTGAAGAATAGCAGCCCTTGTCTTCTCTCATGACAACACGCTTTGCACACTGGCATTGTTGCATATTCCTTATGATGATCAAGATCCCCTCTAAAGCACTGCATTCACATCTCCCAAATGTTGGTTAAATGCTCTGTGGGCTGAGAAACTGGTAACAAAGGTATCACTGGGATGTCATCAACTGGCAGTAATAGGACCACCACTATATGTGTGCTGTGTGGCATCCAGTGGCTCTTTGAGAACACCTGTTAGCTCGAGCCCCCACAAAGTGTGCATACAGACAAACATGTGCTCACCCCAGCAGGATCTTACTGACAAAAATCTGAGACCAAGTGTCCTGGGTTCAGCTACAGCAGTCATTTTTTCTCCTTCTTAGTAGCTGGTGCAGTGCTGTGTTTTTGACTTTCAGTCTGGGAACAATGCTGATAACACCGATGTTTTTAGTTGTTGCTAAGTAATGTTTACTCTGACCAAGGACTTTCTCAGTCTCATGCTTTGCCAGAGAGGAGGGGAAGCCAGGAGGAAGCAGAGACAGGACACCTGACTCAAACTGGCCAAAGGGCTATTCCATACCACAGCACGTCATGCCCAGTATATAAACTGGGGGGAGTCACCCAGAAGGCCCAGATCGCTGCTCGGGTCGGGCTGGGTATCGGTCGGCGGGTGGTGAGCGGTTGTGTCCTTTTCCCTTGTTATTCCTCTTATCATTATTATTGGGAGCAGTAGTGGTTTGTATTATACCTTAGTTACTGGAGAGCTGTTATCTCAACTCGTGGGAGTTACATTCCTTCGATTCTCCTCCCCATCCCTCCGGGAGCGGGGGGAGGAAGGAAAAGGGGGGGGAGTGAGCGAGCGGCTGCGTGGTTCCAAGTTGCCGGCTGGGCTTAAACCACAACACCAAGTTCAGGCACTTTTAAAGATTATGCATGAGCTCTGGGGGTTCTGAAGATCTGGATTTAGCTAGCACTGGCTTTCAAATAGTAAGCAAAGATTTCTGGCGTATATTTTTATATTGCAAAGAGTAAGAAATTAGTGGTTAATGTGGCAAATAGAGCATTTATATTGCCTTACTCTGACTATGATTGTTGTGTTAGTTTTTACTTTTGCATCAGTGGTTATAAAGAGATAAAGGAAGAAAATTATTGTGAAAGGAAGTAAGAAATCAGTTGAGAAATAGGACAAGAGAACAGTAGAAAAGGGAATACAAAGGTATTTGGACTGTTTGAATAATAAAGACAACTATTAATTCAATATACTACTTGATTAACAGTGGAAATCATTTTCAACTCCTGAATACTCCTTAATAACTTGGCTATATTTAACAGAAGAATAAGGGAATATGCTCAAGAAAAACAGAGAAAAGAATACTGAAAGATAAGGGAAACAAGAAAAGAAGCATAGAGGCCAAGTTCTCATTCTGGTTTCTTAGTATTGCTTTGGCGAAGTAAAGCAGCCATAAATCAGGCTTAACTGATTAAGATGGCTTTACAGATGCTTTGATCAGCTGAACAGCACAAAGTAGCTAAAAGCACAGGTAAATCTAGCCCTCCTTCTGGAAAGGAATGATGTCTTAAAACAAGAGATTAACACTAAAATTTATAAAAGCACTAATAGATGTTCTGAAGGAAATTGGAAAAAGATCAACAAAAATAATCTGAGATAATAAAAAAAAAAAGAAAAGAAAACAAAAAAGAGATTAAAGAGAAGGAAGAGGAAATTATTCAGGCTAATGGACAGTAGTACCCAATAACTATACCTGTTTGCCAATAGCAGAAGTTATTCAGAAGACATTTTGTGAAATTGCCAACTTAAATCTACAGGTAGTGAAATAATAAAGAATGCTTTCATTTGAATAGTTACAGTCTCAAATTAATCACCTTCAGCAACACTTCTGCCTCATTTATGTATATTATCGAAACTATTTTCTTCATGATAACTATTTTTGGAAAAGAAATAGAAAAGAATTTCTTCAATTGCGGCTTGAGGTATTCCAGGGCACCAGAGGTATTCAGGTCAACATGCTGACAGCACAGGTGTTGGTGTGCTTGCTGGAGAAAAGAACTGAAGTGGTATTAGGGAACCTATCTGACCTCTTGCAACCAAACCACCTTGGTCAATTTGGGCTTATTTGTCATGAACCCATAGGTGAACATGTCTGGTGTAAATCTGAGTAACATATTTCAGCAGCTAGAGAATAGTATAGCTATAGTTATGGATATTCTGAGCAAAATAAATTGGCCTCATTCAATTAATATTTTTTTATTAATGCCTCCATTTGAACCATGGTGCAAAATAAAAAAAATCTCTATTTAAGATTTGTATCAGAAATCCAGATAAGAGTTTCCTTCCTTTATTTTTCTGACATCATCATGTTGCTCCTTCTGTCCATTTAAAAGGGAGTGTCTCTTATTTCTGTGCTAGAACAGATCCGAAATTGCGTGACCTAGTCCACAGAGCTCCAACACTCTGTAAGCACTGCAGAAATGCATGCTGAAGAATAATGGTAGTCACAACAATTTTACAGTTTGAATTGTGAAGACAGCCAGCCAGTGAAAAATGGCATTACTAAGAGCTGAGATGAAGAGGCCAGAACTATCAAGCGAGACAAATAGCTGGAAATGAAACACAAGCCCCCTGATTCCTAAGCTGGTGTCTCTCCCCTAGATCACACCACTGCTTTCATGAGGTTACTTTGGAGCTTTATACTGAATCCCAATGACCCAAAATATAAAGCCTTTCTTATTTAATGTTTCCTCAGCTTCAAATAAGATTTATACGTTCCTGCACAAGCATGAAATTTCTGCTCTAGGAAACAGTGTTTTAGCTAGGGTGAACACAACCCTATTTCTAGTTTGTATGTGTCACACAGTAAGATTCTGTTACTGTATCTTTTAGTGATTTTTATAACTTGTATATACTATTCTTCTTTCATGTCAATAAACAAAAAGTAACCTGCCCACATAAGGTTCAGCTCCAATCACACCATCATAATAACACTATAAACTTTTATTCCAAGACAAAACATGATTCAGCTTACATTTACCTTCTGTAGAATATTTCCAAAGACAATACAAAAGTAATGATTATAAAAACACATCTTTTTATTTGGACGTGCAGGAATGTAGTGAAATACCAGGGTGAATTTGTGGTGGAGTAAAGGATAAAATATTAGCTCTGCATCAACCCTATCACAGGTTGCGCACGAAAGACAGCTTCTTCTACTGTTTCTGATTTTAAGCATAAAATACTGATGCAGAGACTATTTTTACATGGAAATTACATTTGCCTGCACTGTGGACTGATGACTTTCAGAAAACTAAACTGAAGTCAGACACTTTTTGAGCTTCAAATATAAAAAATCATGTGGCTTGGAGGATGTGCTTTGGAGTTTAAAAGAAGTGATTGATAATCATCTCGGATAATAAATGATTAGGAACAACAGAAAAATGAAAAGATTTGCAGCGTTGTGCTGTGCAATATGTAGGCCAGGTCATTAGATCACAGCTGTCATACTTGCAAGACTGTGAATAAACCTAAGAATAATAAATCACAGTAAATCACAGGCTCAGGTTTCTTTCTAGCTTACGTTTTTTTCCTTTTTACCTTATTTTATTTTATTTGTTTGCTTGTTTGACAATAGAATTACATAAAGACCATCTGTCAAACAGAACATATTGCGGGGGTATCACGCTGCAGGATGATAAAAGTATTTTTTAATACAGAGGCTGTGAAAGTACTGGGACCTCAAGCAAGAAATGCCCAGGAAGAGATTAAACCGCACAATGGCTTACTACAGTGAGCTGGAGTAGAGGGCAAAATGTGTCTGTTTCTGCCGATGCACTGCATTTCAAACCCTAAATATAATAGGCTTAGTACCAAAGTCAAATTTAAACTAAAACTAAATGTTTTCTCTGATTCACACCCTGCAAGTTACATTTGTAAGGAGGTTTTAACGTAGGTTCATAGAAAAATCCAGTAGTTAGTTCTTTGTATAATCACAAAGGCCTAATCCTGTCCTCATTGAAGTAATTGATAAAACTCCCACTGACGTCAGTAGTGTGGGATTGAGCCCTAATACAGCATATTGGCTTTTAGACATATGTGTCACACGTGAAAGTTAATAAATGAAAGGCACAGAGAAACATACAGAAGCTACTCAGAAGAACATCTTTTCAAAGGTTGAATACTATGTCCTTATCTCACAGACAAGCAGGGAAATGGCTGATCCAATCCAAGGGTCCTCCTGCTCCAGGATAATGGTAATGCCCTTAGTAAATGATGGGAGATGTAGTGAGGGAAAGGGAAAGCTTGTAGATGTGCTTTAGCCCAACAAGGAGAAAACACACTTTTCTAAAATGGTGAATAGGAGATCAGAATGCATAATAATTTTACCAACCACACCACAGAGATGTTCTTGCAGAATCACATGCATTAATTACAGTAACAGATAAGCAATCTCTGACTTTGTTTATTGAAAAAGCAATTCTACATGCACAAAGTTGAATAAGGGTTTAGTCATTTAGGACCAGCTCACATGCTGAGCATAGTAACTGTAGCTTACACAAGGTAATATTTCTTGCCCAGAATACTTCTCCTAGGTTAGCAACTGCAGACCACATGCTTTTCTAGTGTAAACAGATGAAACAGCCTGGACTTTCACTGAACTGTAGCAAACTAAAGCAGTTCAGATCTGTTAGCACCAGGAAGTTGTGGTTTACACTTCAGGAACTCCTCTTGAACTCTCCAACTTCTCACTTCATCCTCTGTTTTCTTGTCTGAGACTCTTCCACTTGGTGCAGTTTTTATCTTTTTAATTTTTTTTTTAGCATTTTCATTCCTCTACTTGCTCTCAGTCCCCCAAACACCAGCTGTGTCTCTTCACACTTTATTTTCTTCAGCTGAATGCAATCCAGCTTCCATAGTAGGCTGATTCCTGGGCTTAGGTGAAGTAACAAGGGTGTAAATTAATTTATGTTGATATTTTTGTTTCGATTTGAATGGCGATAACTAAAGCAGTCAACCTGCAAAACTCTGACCTCCTTTTTAATATTAATTATGTTTGTTATAATACTGCCTAAAAACTAAGCAAAAATGAAGCTCCATTGTTCCAACATGTATAGAAATGGTCTTTGTTCTGAACCTCTAGTCATCTGAATTATCTTTGGCACTTTTCCTCCCACATTTTGTACTCCCAACAATTTATAAATACTAGTGTAATAACTGTCTTTTGTTCCTTTGTAGTCTGTGAACAGGAAGCTAGTCTCATCAATAGTCATGAAATGCCTCCTTTCTCTCACTATCTATCGTTCATAAACCCCACAAAATCCCACAGTCAAATGCTCTTGCAGGATTACACCTACACAAAACCCGACTAGGAATTCAGGCTTCTACTGACCCAGAATTAAACGTGCAAGCAGGTTCTCATCTGGGGACTGAATCCAAACTACTTCCCCTAGAAATTCGAAGAGGATCAGATCTGAGGTTCTGGTTTTGCACCATTTCTAATCCTGATAATTTTAACTTAATCCAAGCCTCAGATAGAGAACTGTACAAATTTTGTAATGACACTATCAACAAGTTCAAAAGTGAAAATAGGAAGCAGAGAGTGACATTTGCAGCTACCGCCATTCATTAGTAACGCATTTTGTATCAAGTACACATTGAAAGAACTCCATTTTTCTCTCAGTCTGCTTCTGAGTGTTGCGGCTGCTGCTTTCAGTGGCACTATCCCTAACTCACCCTAGTATAAGTGGGAAAACGTTCCATCTTCAAAATGGGAATCAACTGCATGGCCTTATGTAGGCAGAGTTAATTTGCATTTGCTCTCTGTTCTTTGACAACAAAGTAGGTTTTTATTTCTCCCCAAGTTTTATCTTTAGGTGATTATCTGCCTAAGTCATCCCCAATGAGGACTGGGGTTTTGGTTGCTGAGTGCATGTTCTAGTTTATATTCACTGTCATGAGGTGTCTGGGTTTTGTAAAACATGTTTTACTAGGAAAAGAATTGGGATTGCCATCAGTCTTTTTAGACACTGCCTTGATTCAGCCTGAACATGAACTCATTTTCAAGTTGACTAAATAAAGCTTCTTTCATCAGCAAACAGGTCAAATGTGACTGCAGCCAGCGGCAGCACATGGGCAGTTAAAAGGAACACGTCAATTCTTGAGGCTGCCTGACTCAGGTAAGTGGACTGACAGCCGTGATACCTTGGCCTACCTGCTGCGAGAGGGGAGACTACCAACTTTCACTGCTTCTGGACAGAGAGGGAGAAAAGGTCAAGCCTTTTGCCATATCAACATCAACAGATGTTTTTAAAACCAGTGATTTAAATCCAGGCACAAACCAGTTGCTTTTTGGTTCAACCTGAGTTTACAGCTTAGTTCTGCAACACATGGGAAGGAAGCAGTTCTCTGACTTTATAAATAGATAAAACCTCCAGGCTTGCTTGGTAACAACGTAATTGGGAAGTTTTTCCCAGATCAAGTAGAAAACCAACTTTTTGTCTTGCTAAGATGCAAACTTGTTTCCTTGTCGGGAATTCAGGCCTTCTGTGGTGAGAACACTGTTGTTACCAGTATGAAGGCAGTGCTGCCCTCATCCCTGCTCAGCACGCTGCATGTGCCCTCACAACTGCCCTCCTGGCAGTACTGAGTTGCCCCCACGGGCAAGGACTGGGTTTGGTGTGCACCAAATGGAACTGCTGGGTCTTTCCACAGCTCCTGCTAGAGGTGAGATGCGTTGCTGGCTGGGGCTGATCACAGAAAATGATTTGACCTTGACTTTTATGAGAAAGAAGTCTTACATGCAAGAGGGAGGAGACAACCCATTTGGAGTACAACGGTCAGGTCTGTCACAGCATTCCTCGTTTGAGCAGGCCTGTAAATATCATAAAATCATAGAATCCGCTAGGTTGGAAAAGACCTTTAAGATCATCAAGTCCAACCATTACCCCACAACGGCCAACTCCACCACTAAACCATGTCACTGGGGGCCTCATCTACATGTTTTTGCACACTCTCAGGGACGGTGACTCCACCACTGCCCTGGACGGCCTGTTTCAATGCCTGACCACCCTCTCAGTGAAGAAATGGTTCCTAATATCCAACCTAAACCTCCCCCGGCACAGCTTCAGGCTGTTACCGCTTGTGCCATCACTTGTTAGTTGGGAGAAGAGACTCCACCTCAGTACATCCTTCTTTCAGGTAGTAGTAGAGACCAGTAAGATCCCCCGTGAACCTTTTCTTCTCCAGGCTAAACAAGCCCAGTTCCTTCAGCTGCTCCTTGTAGGACTTGTTATCCAGACCCTTCACCAGCTTCGTTGCCCTTCTCTGGACATGCACCAGCAACTCAACGCGGAGAGCCCTCAGAGCCACAGCACCTGCAGTAGTGCCTTCGTTCTGAGAAGCAACGGCACAAAAAAACCTCGGTCTGCCGCTGCAGGAATGTTCACTTCACCGATCCAGACCGGCCTTCCAGCCCTTCCCTGTGCAG
>NW_009912225.1:0-16528 GCF_000696875.1 Nestor notabilis
CCGACAGATGGGTGCCTCTGTGCCTTTCAAATCAACTAGCATTTCATTCTGGAAACATATCTGTTGCTTAGGCTCTGCCCAAGACTACTTTGGCAGCTCTACGTAAAGGCCCAACTATTGCAGAAGATGGCATTTCCATAGGTTTATAGAGACAGACCATGGAGATAAAAAGGAAATCCTTTAGCAAGAAACCTTAGAGGACAAGGTTGCTGTGCTCCTTATGTTATTAGTCTGTTTAAAGAAAGACTCAAGGAGCAGAATGATATGTTAAGTCGACTATGCTTCAGAGAGCCAGGCTGTAGACAGATGTGTTTATTCTAGACCTCTCCTGTGTAACATTAGCTTACCAAGTGGGAAATTAGAGTCTTGCCTATGTAACACCCATGGCACCATCACTACTTGTGAATCTGTCCCTCTAGGAGATATTTTTTCTTTCACAATTGCCAGCAAAAATGCAGCTTTAAGACATTCAAGTCCATCAGTGTACAGGGGAGAAATTGTTGCACATGAGAACATATTGCTATGAATAGTGCTTTTTGGGTGGGAGAATCAAGTGAAGATTAAGTAAAGGTTTGAGGCATTTTTTTCTCCATGGTATTGCACCTGGCGAATTTCCGGAGAGAAATGACATCTGAGACCTAGGAGACAGACTGAAAGCTTCTCAAAGGCAAAATGAAAAGCTACATTCAGTTCCATTTAAAACATTATACCATTTTACAGGAAATGCAGAGTATAAATCTTGTTGGAATGAAACTAAGGCCTGACAAAAAGATAAATTTCTCTTGTAAATTTTGTGGTTTCGTATTTCTATCACCATATTTCATCTACAGCATAAACATAGAAAATACAGCCTTTAATGCCAGACCTAAAAATGATTTAAAGTTATTCCCTTTTTGAGCAATGCTTTTCCAGCAGTCTAGGTATCCAGATTTTAAACACAGTCCGTTAGACATACAGTTCCCCAAAATGTTCTTTTTCCAGACAGACTAATACTTCTGTATCCTTGCAAAACCTTCTCTTCTAGGATTTCTAGTTGAAAGGTTTCCTTTTTTATCACAATGATGTCACGGATTAGTGAGGGCGGCTACTTCCTCCCTCCCCCCGTTATCCAAGATTTTGTTGTATGTGGTTAGTTTCATTTTTCATCCTCTGCTTTCAAAACTAACTCAGCTGTGGATGAAGATACATATCCTATTAGCGCTATCCCTTTGGGGAATGCCTACAACAGCTGCAGCTGCCATTTCATTTCTCCTTAATACCCTTGTGTCCCAGAATACAAATAAAACAAATGTTGGTATCTTGTCAGCTGCATACCCCACATTGTATTGTTTTAAACGTACTGTACAGCTACATAAAATGCCCCTGATAAGACATTGTTAGTCACTTGTAAAGAAGCCATTGGAATAGCAGTTTGTGCCTCCATAATCCATCCTGAAATAATGAGACTCCACACTGAACACCAATAAATGATCCAAGATCTCATAAACCTTCTTAACCCTGAACAGTGAAATGCTAACATGCTGCAGAAACCATGACAGCTGACAGGTGGAATCATTAGAAAAATGTATGCAAATCCAGCAGCAAATGATGCTGCACAAAGTAAAGGGGTTTATAGCTAATGACTTGTACTGATACACAGTCCCATATTCTGAAAAGAAAACCTCTGACATTTCTATCGATGACAAGTAAAACAGTAATATATTTAAATTCGGATAACTTTTGTCCTGCACTGAACACAAACTTGGGAGATAGAGTTAAAAACCTAATAATAGAGAACTCAGATCTTGCTTATACTTACATTTTGACATGTCAGCTTATGTATTTAAATTTCAGCTAAGGATAAGAACCCAGCCTATAAGCAGCACTGAATTTCAGTCTGCAACTAAAGCTACTGTTACTGACTAAAACAAGACTATGCCTTATTCCTGTGCAGTCAAGTAGCAAAGAACTTTAGTCTCATATGTTTGTTACTTCCCTCCCCCAGCGATGGTACAATATACCAGAAGAGGAGCTGATGATAAGCAGGAATATAAAGGCATGTTCAATGAAGTAGGTCGGACACATGACTACAGGAGTGGAGTTCATGATGCTACATTTCCTCTGCTGCAAATGGGGGGATACAGACTGGGACTAAAGACTGGGATTCACAGCCAAGCCCTGTCGAAGGGAAAGGATGATGAGGAGGATCAGACAAGCCAGCTGAGAGGATAGGTCTTGAACCAAGGCCTGCCTAAGGCTGCACAAAACCCATCATGTACAGTACCAAGTATCATCCAACCTTTAGCATGGTTCTGGCAAAGGTTGCACTTCTGTAGCACCTTCAGACCAAATGCAATGAATATTAATGAATTTATCTTTGTAATCCTGAAGCAAAGGAATGTTGTCATCCTCTAGCTAAAGTGTGTCCTAAAGCTCACATACTTAGCCCCTGATAAAACTGGGGCGGGGGGGTGGGGATGCGGGCGCAATTGTCTTTTGAAGCTTCAGCAAATATATTGTGTCTTTTCCAAAGCAGAGCACAGTGGCTTAAAAAGAAGAGAGAAGCAGCGTTCTGTTCAATTATCATCCTACTAAAAGTGAGTTGTACTTGGATTATATGGGATTTCAGGATCAAAGTAAAACTTATCCAGAAATTTAGCCACTTTTACTTACTTTGAAACTGTATTTTTAATGATAATACTCTTTCTCCAAGTATATCTGAGTTTTCCTTGAATGTGATTTTAAAAGCATGTAAGATAGTTTTAATAGACAAGGGTTATAAAGTCGATATGTTGATTAATATAAATTCCATTCAAATTAGCAAAGTAAGACTGCATTAACATTTATTTCATCCATTCAGTAACTTGTACCATGCAAACTGCCATCATCATCTGCAGCATCACTAACAATCTCGAACTCAGGTACCTCCCCACACTCTCCAACTCTGTACAAATTACCTGGTAAGGAGAGCTCATTGTGAATTGGGATACCTAAATGCTAAAAACCAAATATATCCAAGGAACGTTTGTCCCTGAGATTCTATTGATGTTCTTCTCAAAAAAAAAGAGACCATAATAAAGTAACTGTGATAGTCATTTTTCTTGAGCATGGGAATTTTTTCTAGTTGTCTTGAACTAATCTGCAAACAGTGGTACCAGAAGTTCCATTTTAAAATGTCTTTGTCCTCATCACTATTCAGATAGTCCTATTTGTGCGGTCCGTCTTCAAGGATTTATTTGCCAATTGAGAAGTAAATAATCACTTGGTCATTCATAATGTAATAAACCTACAAATAGACCAAAAAGTTTTCTTAAAGAGGAATTTTGAAGAGGAATAAATAGGCAAATAAAACAGAACTGTTATCTCCTTGTAGCTTACAGAATATAGAACATACCTGCAAAGTCCAGAGAAAAGTTTTACCCCTTTTCAGTAACTGCTTTCAGTGTTATTCTTTTTAATCTGCTAATGAAGGAGCTGTATTGTTCCTCAGTTTTGCAGTTACAGATCAATTTCACAAATATAACCTTTAATTTTACGTGAAATGAGGATATGGCATCATTTCTGCTCTTGATTGTGCTGATAGTATCCATAATCAGCAAAGTGATTTCCAAAGAGAACAGAAGGCAGAGAGCTTGCAACAAGAAACAGGCAGAATCCACAGATAAAAACAATAAATGGATGGGCAATGTGTGTGGTAAAATATGCTTGGGTCTCAAGCAATGATGTATCATCTATTTGAGAAATGACATATGGCACTTGCCTACAACCCTGCCTGGCTATACGCCTAGTGCAATGTGGATTATACATAATTGCTTCACACCAGTGAAAAACCCCTTCTGCATGTTATAAACACATTCATATTGACTCCTTACTTATGAGACAGGAGATAGTCATATGGGAAAATAATTTTAGAGAGGAGTGCAGTGGCTTGCAGTACAATTGGTGCAATATTTTATGCAATATATTATCTATCTACATAACATATCTTGAGACATGTGTAAATATTCACAGTTTCTAATTTCATGCTCTCCATATAAACATAATTATCAAATAAATAAAGTTCCCTTCTATTGCAGGAATCAGTGATTGTTAAGATTTCTTATTGGATACGAGACCCCCAGAGCACCTGGGCAGGCCCACAGATCAGCTTTCCTCAAGTTCTCTTCAGTGTGAAAAGAAAAAAACAGCCCAGAATATCTACCTTATTAATTTAAACCAGAAGCACTGCAACAAAAGAAGAAAAACCCTGTTGCTCCCTACTTCTTGATGATTTTTATTTCATTTTCAAAAGTAATCTGTTCATTGCTACTTACATGGCTGCAGCCATCTGCCAGCCTTGAGCTCAGATCAGAGGACTCCTGTCCATATCTCCTAAGCTAATTATGGGCCAGATGCACTTGAGCTCCATTTTATCTATATGTTTCTGTTATGCTCATTGTACGTTCCTATGTTTTGAAGATTTCCTTCAGAGACTTCTAGGGACATTCAGCAGCAGCAGCAGGATATTAGCTCCCAGCTCTGCTTGTTTGCTGAAAAACCCTTCCATCATCTCCTCCCAACACCACCACTTCCTTACCTATAATTATGCTATTCAGTTCTTACAACTAAGTGCTGGAGTTATAGAAACAGCTCATTTGAAATGTGGAGACTGCTTGCTGGCAAAACATTTGACTCTGCCCTTGCAGGAATAAGCTGTTTTATGCTGTAAATAAGGAGTAGGTTGCAATGCCACATGACTGCTCATTAGTACTACATGAAACTAACTATAAAAAAAGCACATGCCCCATGATTTCACTTCTAAATGGATTTGGCTCAATTTCCACATTTCCACAGCTCAACATGTGTGATTGTGGGACACCCAGCAAGATGGCAGGAGAGGTAGGACAGATGTCTGTCACTTGTCGACAGGATCCAAGAGCGGGAAGCTCACTGGATTTTCATCCAGATTTCTTCAAGCACTTTTATGGACTGTATCTTCTGACTTTCATTATTTATTCACTTGCAGTCTTTGCTCCTGGTATACATCTGGGTGTTGTCAGGGTCCATAAAACTGTCCGAGTACTGCCAACTGTTACCCATATGTATCCCAAAACACAGCATCGTTAGATTTAGATATATTAGAAAAAGAATCTGATCCTATTTCCAGAAAAGACTATCTAATTACTGCCATGGATATCAAAGGGAACAGATCACCAGAAGAAGCCAAAAATCTTTCTGTAAACATGCATCTGAATCCACTTCTTTTTTTGAGGAAGTTTTAGTTCTTTAGTTCTACCTTATTGTGGCTTAAAAAAAATAAAAATAAAAATAAAATAAAAAAAAAACCCAAACCAAACCAAAACAAAAAAAACCCCAAAGCAGTGAATAGCAATTCACATTTTCCACACATCAGGTAGGTATGACTGATTTATTGGGAAACCTTAGGATTTCCTTAATCCCAACCTGCACACAGAGAAACTGAGGCACAAAACTGGTCAAATTTATCATGTGTATTTAATTTGCTAAATTTCTCCAGATTCATTCTTTCAATGCGCTCTTGCCCCTCTTGAGACTTTAGTCCTTTGTTGAATCTTACATTATTTTTATTTTCAGCATCTTCAGAAATATTTTGAGGTTTTCTAATTAGTTCTTGAACTGAAATAATCTCATAAATGCACCAGTGCATCTGCACCTGATGAATCTGTTTCCAAAATGTTCAGAGCAGCAGGCACTGAACAAGAGATGATAAATAAAACTTTCCATTGATGGACCAAATTTAGTTGATATCTTAAAATACTTTACAAATATGGACACATGAAATGTTTCTCTTTTTAAAGATGGGGAAACCAAGGCACAAACAGATTAAAAAAATTAGGCAAGCAAGCAGAAAATGTGGAAGAAAGCCCAGATTTCTTGATTTTCATCCCATTAGTCATTCAATGCACTAAATCAGAACAGCCAGACTGAATTCTGATCTGGCTCTTAAATGCTTTAGCATATGCAGAAGCATTCAAAATTTTCAAGCCTTTTAAATAAATTTGAATAAACAAGTAGCATATAAAAAGCCACCTCTTACAGTGAGATGGCTAATACTTTCTATTATGGATCACATCTGAGAATTTCTATCAATCAGTGTTACGTCAAATGAAGAAACAGCAAGAGGGCCATTTTAAGCAGTGTGCGCCATGCTGTGAAGCTTTTAAACCATGATTTACCTCTTTCTTCTTCATGGTCCCAAATTAATAATATCAGTACTGAAAAATGTTGGCAAATGCTTAATCATCTGTACATATAACATACTGCAGATTCAATGCACATACACGCATGCACACACATGCAAAACCAAAAACTATGCCAGTTTCCCGATGAAGAACTATCGGTTTAATGAAGACTCACACTAACACAAAAGCTGCACATGCCTTCAATGCTTCCAGATATCCAAGTTCAATAAATATGTTAACCAGGTCTTTTTCAATTCCATTTTATTCTTCCTTTCCCACTGAATGGAGAACAGAACAGATGGTCCAGGAGAGTGACTGCTGCTGATTATAGCTTCGCTTGTCGTTGAAAGTCCCAGCTATCTGAACTTTATGCAAGGACTGTGAGAAATGTGGATGGCTGCTTCCTTGTGTGATGGGTTTATTGGTCCCACTTTGTATCAGGCCAATGGATGTTTGCTGTTTGCCTGCTTCCTTTTTATTTATTCTGCAAACCTCCTCCATTTTGAGAAACAGAACATAATATACATGATGATATTGACAGATTTAAATCACAGGCACTACAAATGTCTACCTTTCAAATGAATTGATGATAAACACAAAACCTCTTATTGTATCTTGCACATAGGCACAGCATATTCCAAAAATGTTGGCCAAATTGTAGTAAATAAGGGAAATCTAAGAAGTCTTTTTTCAAGCCTGACAGTTGCCATAAGTGTATATAAAATTTTAGTTCTTTATGGCCAGTTAAAGTTTACTATGCAGACACCAGCTGAATGTAGGCCAAATTCATCCTTTATAACACTGGATTTGTTTTTATTGCTGTATGAAAAGCATTTAAGTGCTGGGGCTTTACAATTCTCTTAATGTAACACAGCTCCAGGACACTGTAACAAATTCTACGCAGAAGACAAATCACAACTAATAACAACATGTGATAAAAAGTAACCAAAAAAATTTGTCACAAAAAAGGTCACTTTTGGTAGAAGAGGTCTTCCAAAATCATGAAATCTGACCCCATTGAAATATCTGGAAATATCTAGCAAATTAGAAGCAGATTTTTCCCATCTTAACTTGAACGTTGCTGACCTCTTTTATACCCAATTGCCATCCACATTCAAGATGCCACAGGAAGTGTTCATGGAGAGACATCCTAAGCATTACATTTATATCAACAAGGTTTCGCATGACTTGGGATAGAGGAGGAAGTGACACACACTGAACAAAATAAGGCAGTCATCTGGAACACCATCTTAGCTGCATGAACCATCCAGGCCATCTTGGGAAGAGTGAAAGGACTTAAGAAATCCACACAGTAGTTTCATCTCTACCTCTGCATTGACCACAAATACGATACACAACTGTGAATCAGTCAAATCCAATCTTTTATTCACTGTCCTTTATGAAAAAAATTACTTTCCTGAGAGGTTTGAGTAATTCTTGGCATTGTCAAAGCTCTTAATTGAGCACATTATTCCTTGCACAAAAGCAGAGAGAAGAAAAGCTGTAGCTATCCACAAACAGCATCAGTGATATGAGCCCTTGTTTAAGCTGCTTGTTCTTCATTTCAAATTTAGTGCCATTTCTTGCTGTCTTTGTGTATGAAATTGTGCTAGATTTACACAAATAAAAAATAAAAGTACCTTAAGTATTTCAGTAGAGGTGTTAGGATGTTAGATTATGTATGTCTATAAAAATGCTCACCACTGTTTCTGTCTCAGCATCACTGGAAATTAGTAGAGGAATTTCAGCTAAATTAGGTGATTTTTTTTGCTCTGTGTCCTTGTCATTGCAAGAATATGACTATTTGAGTAGGAGGTGTCTTCTGACTACTCATTTTTTTACATTTAGAGCTGAATACCATCAAAATACAGAATCCAAACCTAAATATCATTGCTGTACTTTAGCCCATGAGACTTTGGGGTGTTCAAGACCAAGACTCAGATACTGGGGATGCATATTCACCTCTGCAAGAGGCTCAAACTTGCCTAGTGGGACAGCTGCGTTCATAGGTCACAGCTTTCTGACTTCAGAGAAGAAAAAATACCTCATTAGAAATTTCCTATGCAGCAAAATTTGCTCTCTTCTGTCAACTTGACAGCTATCCAGCAGGCATGGGTGGCCTCCCAGACGACCAGCCAAAGATCAAAACCATCAATAACTCCAGCTGTTTCCTCGCTGTCAGCAGCAGCCCATTGTGTCTCACTCCAGGATGCCCCTGGGGCATTAAAAGCTCAAACTTCTGTGGATGGCATAAATTACGGAAAAACTCGGCATAAATTAAAGAGCACTGAAGTGGAAAGTACATGGAGGAACCAGCTGGTCTGGGATGTCAGCATGTGGATGAACTGAGAGTGAAAT
Organism: Nestor notabilis; assembly: GCF_000696875.1. Classification (NCBI taxonomy): domain Eukaryota; kingdom Metazoa; phylum Chordata; class Aves; order Psittaciformes; family Psittacidae; genus Nestor; species Nestor notabilis. The sequence continues at coordinate 8,538 of NW_009912225.1, forward strand.
TTGAAATGAGCCACTGGTACGTTTTATGTGGATATGCAAGTCAAGGCCGGGCCCAGGCCTTCAGAACAAACTGGTTTTCCCTCCTACAGGGAAATCTCTCTGCATATAAGCCATGAAAGAGCATTCCGAAATGGGCTTTATGTGGACCTTTCTGTTAAAAAGAAATACAAGATTGCATTTACATCTTATGAAGAAAACCCAATCTGGTGTGAGCTGGAAATGGGACTGAAAGGAAGGAGCACGGCCGCAATGGCCGGCAGCTCCCTGTGGCATGGGGTGCCCCAGGGTAGCAGGGCAGGACATGGCAGCCTGCCCCATCCAGTCCCTCTGCTCCAGGCAGGAGCTGGACACGGGGGGAACCAGGAGCAGTCCCATGCCTGGACACAGGCACCACCCTGGGGATGTGGATAGTCTGAGGCTGGGCTGGGCCAGGCCATGGGCTGACACGGACTGTGGGTAAGGTGGGGGAAATCCCAAATTAGGAAGGTTGGGGCATGTAAGGCCTATTACTGCCCTGACAAAGAGCTCCTCATCCATGTCTGCCTGTTGCTAAATCCAGTGGTCAGTGTTGGGGAGCAGGAAATGTGGGGCTGTGTGTGTTTAACTGAGGAGTTTAGTCATCCGGACCCTGAATCTGCGTCGTTCAGAGCTTCATCCAACCAAGTCCTGCATCAGGCAAACACAAGCAATTCAAGTTCAAATCATGGCAATGATGAAAGCAGGCAAGTTGGGATGTCAAAAAGGGCACTGATATATCCAAAACAAGATTTAAGGAGTGGATACTAAATATACAGTTATTATGTAATGTCTATCATATACATTGCTTCCTTTCTCACAGCAAGGAATTTCCAACTCGCCATTACCCTGTCCAAGGCCAGGACAAGCCTACCATGCTGTAGTTGCAAATTCCTTGACTTTAAAATTTAATGAGCCACCTACACTTTCAAAATAGTAACTGTTTCCCACATATTGCTTTTTTCATGAAATATGTATCTAATCCTGACTCCTCACTTCCTATTTACTCTAGTAAACAGATCCTGTTCTGCACAGGCAGTCCTGTCACCAAGCTTTAAGGCCGGGGACATGTGCAGAAAGCCTCATACAATAATTACAGAAAGTTAGTGGGGTAGAAGGAAATGTTATCAGCCATTATCTCTTGCTGCAGAGGATATGAGGAGAATAAAAATAAACCCAGACACTGCAAATGCTTTGCTGCAAGCTAGGCGATTAAAGTATTTCAGATTCCTACAAGTCTATTTAAAGCAACTTAAATCTTTTTGATGGCCAGTAGTTCACCACAGCCTGGCTGCTTGCACAGGCTAAGCTTCCCTAACACACTGCACAAAGTCCACAGGAAAATGGCTTCAGCTCCTGACGAATATTAGTGCAGACAAGACATTAGAGTACAGATAGGTCTTCAGAAAATATTTTAGGCTACTTTCATCTACTTTAGAGGTACACAAGCTCCCTTACAAGGCTTAGTGCTGTTTCTCAGGCTCATACACTTCAACCTTCAGTCGTAAGACTTCCACATTCAGAGCAATGGCAGGTCAGCAGTTGGGTTTGAAGCAGCTTCTAGAATTGGGGAACAATTTAGCTCTCTCTCAGTCAAGAAGCACTATCCAACATTTGCCGACTAAATTTTGGAAATATCAGCTGTACGGCAGCTTGATTGGCCAGGGTATGTGCAGGCTATTTGGAACGCTGTGCAGTGCTTTCACTATCTGAGTGCCTGAAGCTGCTCACAGTGAACTCAGCTTACATGCTGCCCAGGAAGAAGCCTAGTGTTAGTAAGGCAGGGGAGAGGAAAGAGGACCAGGGAAGAATATTTCTTGCTTGCATCAGTTTAACTATATTTAAGAAACTAGAAGAAAAAAAAATAGATATCTTGCATTTTATAGCATGTTTCTTCCTTCCTTCCCCTGGCTCCCCAGGATACAGTACAGACTATAACCAGCCTCAAGAAAAATGAGAAATATAAAAGTCATCCATCATTTATGATAAATCTAAGGCAAAAAGTATTATCTTACAAACAAAAAAACTCAGGCACATCATTACCTAAACAAGTCTGGTCAGTAACTGGAGTTATATAGGAGAATAACTTCTGCATACTGATTTAGCAGAGGCTGGAGAGGTAGGGGAATTCAAGAGGAAGAACAATACTGTTAGAGAACGAAGCAGAGGAACAAACTGGTGGGATATCACCCTGCGAAAAGCCTAGAAAGTCTAGAAATAAAGTTTTGGACAAAGTGCTGTTCTAATAACTTGGAACTAAGAAGAAAAACTTATTCAGAGAAACTCTGTAGATGTCTTCTCTAAATAAACGTAACTGCATCAAAGATGTCAGACTCCAGTAAGTTGCAAAAATATTGGTAATGCTTGAGAGCTTTACACTCCCAAATGATGCCAGCGCACTTCGTAAATTCAGAAGTAACTTAATCTAACCAACATATTGCTCCCACAGAGATGGAAAGCAACATTCCATTTAACAGTTCAGACAGTGCCACTCCACAAGGCATTACATTGTGGGGAAAACAACACTGTGATCCATTAAAATAGTGGGAAATGGAGATAAGTAAGACAGAATTATACTAATTACAAATGGGCCCACACATCAAGTTAATGGCTCTGTTCTTAGGGAAGAAGAGGTATAGTCTTTGTGCTGATCCATAGCCTGCTATTACTGAGCTCACCTAGCTTCTATCAGTATTCTGGAGAATTGGTACTACACTGATTAGAGAAAAAAAAACTACATCGATAAAGTTTTAGCAGTATCCTACATTTTCTTTAAGTACATCTTAATCAAATGATAAACATACTTGACCTTGTTTACCTAGATATATCTAACAAGAATCCAGGCCCTGCAAGCATACTTCTGACCAGTTAATGCATGTTGAAAACATGTTAGGAAAAGCCAGGTAAACAGTTGTAATTTCAATATGGATAGTGCAGGCTTTTTATTCTTATTTCCAAAGGAGGAAAAAATTACTTGATTCCTTTTTAAAAAATGTAAGTAAAGCACAAAATACAGAATACTGAGGAGTAACATTTTCCCACAACAAATGAAAATAAGGTATTAGATATTATTACCACCTTGAATGGTGGTAACCATGTCACGTACTATCTGTCCCCAGTGGGGGAGATTTGTCAGCATTTTCTTCATGGGGACGATTGTAGGCCCTTCAACAGTGAAAACAATTATTAGATTGTTTTTCTCCAACTACTTGTTTTTGTGTTTGAGAGGATATGTTGCAACAACAGGCAACACAAAAATACCCAAAGTGTTTTAAAACAGGACAAGCAAGTCCTCCCCTTTCAGTTGCTCAGCATTTTCTATATATCCTTGATTAAAACCCAGCAAAAGCATAGTAGAAAATGCCTGAACTGCTAATTTATAAAAAAGTTTTCTCCCTTGTTTTGCATTTGTGTCAAAAAGAATTTGAGGACAAAATATTTTCCACATTCCTATTTCATGTCTCTTTAAATTATTTCAGTTTGTACTTCAAAGAGAATCTAAAGAACAAATTTTTTATTCTGCACTCATAATTTTCCTTCCTTTAAACTGAAGTTCTTATCGGTTTGCGTTATACATAAAAAAGAACCCAAAACTTGAAGACATGCTCTGTGGTGAAAAACCTCACACTGCTTTCCAACATGATCAAGGCTAATCAGCTAATAACAGCTACAAAATAAAAAATCAGCTCTGCAAGTTCTAAAGTGAGGGAAGAACAACTAAGTCGAATAATTCTGAGAGGTTTGGTACTTTGCATGGAACAAAAGCCATTTGAAGCCTTCTTTTATTTTTCTTTTCCTGGGAAATTTAGCGATACTAAAGGGGTACAGCATAGATATATAAATCATGAAGGCTATTTTCGAGATCAGTCACTATTTCTTGTTCCTTTCTCTTAGCATATGATAACAACGAATCCAGCACCAAGTTCAGTGGGTGCAATGGCATTAGATTTAAAGCTCATTCATTATATGTGCTTTTAAAAGTGCAAGTGGACTTTGAAATTTGAGCAAGGAAGAGTACATTTCACTCACAAAATTAAATACCTGTATGCTTACTAGAACTGTTACTGCTTCATTACATACCACTTGCCCAGCCTGTGGGACTTTATTTTGAGAAGCTCTATCCATGATGAGCAATATAAATCTATGGAGAACTGGTAGGCTCCAGTCAGGAAGAGACAAAATGCACATTGTTCATGTTTTCTGCAGCTGATTTTCAATAGCCACTGGAGACCCTTTCACCAAAGTTTTCATAAGAAATATTATTATGTGCCATATTCTGTTCATAGTATTTAATCTAACCATGTCTAAACCCTTTGTTTTCATTTTGCTAATATGTAGTCATAGCCCAGAGTTATCAAAGTACCATCGCAATTAGCTCAAAGTGCCCAGCCACTGGAGAGTAGAAACTGTTTGGAGTCCAGGAAGAGCATTTCAGTGTCAGCACAAGACAGTGTTTGACAGAGGCACAGAAATCATTTGACAGCATTTCACTAAACATATTAGCAGCCACAGCTAAATCTCCTAGAAAAAGCTCTCCTAGAAAAGCAAGCATCACAAGAAGCAAAGTCAACAATCTACAAAAGCAGAAATTTATCAAGATCTTATATCACTTAAATCAAGGCTGGATATTCCTCACAGAACCAGTTGACTCTGACCAGCTTCAGCGTAAGCTCTGGATATTGAGCTGGAACAAAACTCAGGCACAATGAATGTTTTCATTAATGTACTATTTTCAAAGTTCATGTAAACATTTTTTCCTTTCCTTTAATACCTTATGCTGTATGCCCACACTTCTCTCATGTTAACCCGCAGTTTAGCTTTGCTTCCCCAATGTGTAACTCTGGCGATCAAACATAATCTTTCAGCATGCAACTTTGGTATCTGTCTTAAGCCATTACAGTCTAATAACTCAGATCTTCTGCACTAGCTAAATATTTTAACACATAGTGGGGTTCAGGTGTAGTATAATAAAAAAAGGCCAATCTGAGGTAGCTCAGGAAAACAAATACACTTCAGTCAGAGATGCAAAAGGCTTCATATTTCTTACTGTATTTATTTTTTAATTTGATCTTTCAAGCTTTTTCTGATTAGCTGCAAGAATTATTCCAATTGAGATGCCAGCTGTTCCAAGAAACTCAGCTAAATCCCATCTGGCCTAAACTATAAGGCAGTCTGATATTATCAGCTGCTTTGAGCAGCGAGCTAAGACACAGCTGGTTTGAAATTCAGAGCTAAGACCATGATCTGTGTCAAATGTCAGTCTGTCTCAAGTGCATTTGCAAAGCACAAGGCAAAGCTGAGTGTCTGAATAAAAAAAAATGTCCTCAGAAGTGACAATATCTATCATGAGTTCTGCAATGCCTTGTTATAATTGAAAGAAGCTGTGTACTGATCACCACATCAGTGCAATTTGCTATGTACTAATCACTACAACGGGCTGGCTGAAATGTCTCTTCTCTACTACTTCTGTATTTTCAGAGATACAAGCCACAACACATAAACTCATCTGAGAATTAGCAGAATTGGACATCATTAACACTTACTGCTCACATCTCAGTCATAAAAGTATTTTCAGTTGTTAAGAAAGGTTGATTCTATCTACTGCTAGTAGCATAGTATAGTCCTTGTGAGGTGTATGGTGCAGTTTGGAAGTATTTATTTTTTATGAAACAGCTCATTCTCCATGAAAAAATATCCTTTGCTTTGTGTCAGTCATACAGTGTTCCCCTGACAGTCTGAGCTATCCACAGAAACCAATATCCTCGGTCTGATTTTACTAATTCTCCATATGGCTCTAACCTTACTTATTTGTTACTCTATACTTCTATTAGAAGAGCTCAGCCTTTGGATCATGGTATGTGTACATATTGGAAGGAGAACTGACCCAGCTGAGCCTGCTCAGGGTGATTTACTCTCCATTGCCATAGCCTTCCAGAGCACCTGCCCTGGGTCCTTGATGCCATCCTGAACTGCCAAGCTGCACATCACAAGTGCGTGTATATATTCCGTTTTCTTCTGTCCTCTCCGAGACTGATGTATCATCAGCAGAGTCGGTGGCATTCACTTTCCCCAGCCACCAGAATGAGCCATAGGGTCTGCTCTTCCAAGAAGACTGGATCCAGCTGGATCACATAATTCATTTACAAGAGATGAATGCTGTGCTTCAATGTCTGCTGTGAAATCTGGGCAGGCTGATGGACTATTGATGACAGCATAGCTCTGCCCTAGCAGGAGAATGAAGACAGCCTGTCAAACACTACTGATTTGCTAATGGTGCTATCTGCTGTAACCATCATGGACAACTGGAAGCGTCAGAGTGGAGAGAAGAAAAACACTCAGGGAAATCAGTTTGAAACAAACTTCTGGAGTTGAACAAAGGAATGGGAAGGCTCCAATTTGTGGAAGACTCTTACTACAACTGAAAGTTCTCTCAAATAAGACACCAAAACCTAGAGGTGAGTTTGCAGGCTTTGGCCATGGGCTGTCTTTAGAGCTGTATGTGTCATGCACTATATCTACTAGCAAAATCGTTTGAATTTAAGAGCTTTTGCAAAGATGTGTAAAACCTAATGAAACTTCTATATTTTTTGAAAATGAGATTATTAATCAGAGAATCTATGAAGGTGAGGATGGAGGTGGTCTATGGGAGGATGTTCTTAACCTAGGTGAGGAGTCAGCACAGCTTCTGGGGCTGAGGACAGCTGGACTGTGGGGCTCCACATACCAGATGAAAGCAAATGAGTGAACACTCTGCTGTGCCAAATTAAGACACAGAGTTCATTGAGGGTCAGATCCTGTGACTGCCTCACTGTGACTGAGTTCAGCAGCAGAGTGAACCTCCAAGATAGTGATCTAACAAATATTATAAGAAGTTATAGTTACAGTCTATTCAAGTTAAGAAATATAGAATAGCAGGACAGATTTCCAAAGAAAATTCATATGTAAAAATCAGATACACATCTATTTGGCCTAAGCTCTACTCTTTCCACCAAAGCATTTTTCCACCATTTTGACAGTTCTCGCTGACTGATATGTTCTTAGTTGGACAAGAATAGAAAGGAAGTGGACAAGAAAATTCACCTCTTGGCTAGAAACAAAACCCCTGCATTGTCCAGGAAAGAGTACACAGCTAACCTATAAACTGGGCCTGACAGATTATCAGGGATAACTAGGGTGTATAGAAAAGGTTTTACAGTTCTGCCATCTGGTACCACAGCCCTAATGATCTGCCTTCCCCATGGAAATGGCCTTAGGGCAGTATGCTTGTTCCTTGATACGGATCTCCCACATGCACTTTTATCCTCTAGAAGGCAAGAAAGGCTTTCTTTGACAGATCTCTATTGCCAGGAAGTCTTCAAGAGCATTGTTGTAGTAGAGCATTATCTGATGTTCTTGCCATATTAGATATATTCAGACTGATTCTATTTCCCCTTTCTTTCCTCTTATTCCTGCAGATGTTGTCCATTTTTTTGAAACACTATTATTGAAATAGCAGTTGGCTGCAAAAAGTTTGATCAAATCTTGTTTTAGTCTTATATGCAGCCTGTCAAAATCCACATTCTTTTGAAATGGGATTGATTTGCAATAACTTCTTTTTTATAGAGTAAAACTGAAAAAAAAGTTCAGACAGCATTGAAATATCCTTTTGATATTTTTGGAATAGAATACAGCAGTGTTCTGTATTGAAACAATAGCAGGTTATCCCTCTGCATAGGAGAGATAAGAAGTATTGTAAATGCTCAATATCAAGAATATCAAAACCTTGCTAATGACCTAAAAATCAAAAGCTAATTGTTTAAAAATTGAAACACAGACACTCATTGAACATAACAAAGTGATTTGCAGATAACATCAGAAAATCTAAGGCATAAAATGAGCTGCAACCAGCAAAGGACATAAAAGGAAGTGAAGAAAAGCTTTTATGAATACATTGAGGATAAAAGACGGAGAGCATTGCACTGGTCTTAAGCAGGAAT
>NW_009912225.1:16559-26619 GCF_000696875.1 Nestor notabilis
ATGTATGAAGGAATGTAAAAGGACAAAGTGTTCAGTTCCTGAGCCTTCATAAAAAGAATATTTGTGACCACATACTTAACACATTTCAGTAGTCTGGAACACCGGCTAGAATTAGGAGAGAACAGACAGCTGAGGCACGTGTACATGATAACAGAGCCTGCTGAAATCCACCTTAGAAGATTAAGAAATAATTGAAACAATCTGAACTACTTTGAGGACACACAGAGGACTGACAAGAACAACTATAGTGCTCTTCCACAGGAAGAAGAAATGAAAAAGAGAAGCTGGAAAACTGTAGGTTTGTCAGCTTAATTTTAACACCTGGAAAGACATCACATCAAAATGTGAAACAGTCTGTTTATAAACAACTAGAGACATAAACATCATAAGAGATAGACAGCTTGTATTTATCAAAATAAAGTGTGTTAAACCAAGCTAGCTTCTTTCCAAGTGAATAACTTTGCTTTTCAGAACAAACTTGCCTTCCTCGGTAAAGGAAGATATTAGAGGAAATGGTTGTTCACTTTAGTCAAGTTGTTGAAATGTCAGACAACCTTCTCCGTAAGCAAACTTAGGGAATGTGGCTTCTATTATATCACCATAAAAACAGCCTCTCAGCTGTGGGAAAGGCCTGATCAAAGAATAAACAACAGTATTCTCATTGTGGTCTGAAATTGTGCCAGCTTTGAGAAACAAATCTTTCACAGTGTGGAGCTTCTGTTCTCAGCACACCTGTAGTAGGAAGGGGGGATTTCTAGGCAGCAGCAAGAGCAGCCCTGTGAAGAGAAAGTGTGCCAAACTCTACCCGCACTTATCACAGGACAAACTGATGGATCTTGAGGCAGATGGTTAGTCTCGAAGCACTAAAGCACCTCTGTGGAATAGCTGCTGCTAAGCCAGTTCTCTGCCTATGCAGGGTGAGTGGTGCTGTCAGGGCACAGGGAAGTAGCCATGACTGAGTTCCAGTGTGTCTAGTTGTCAGCAACTGTCAATGCAATTAGCAGTTTTATCTCCATCTATAAACCAAAGTATTCCTAGGAAATAGTAGTTAGCATTGCGCTACGTCACTGTGGCATCTGGCTATGCTTGAGTTTCTCTTCCCTCTCAGAGAGCACCTCATAAAGCACCTTGTTCAGCATATCAATAGAAAGGAAGGAGACATATCTCATATCCCTGAGGTAAAGCAAACAAATTCAGTCTGGTTGTACTGGCCCTGTGATGAGTGTATAGTAACACTTAGCCCCAGATGGGAAAGGCACATGCCCATATAAATTCGTTGAGCTGGTCTTTACTGTTTAGAATTTGAAGTATCTACAACCTTGTCAAAATATTCCCCAATTCTCAGATTGTGCAATAATATATTTACACTCATTCACAGTGACTGAATTGACACTTTGAGGTCATTAACTACAAGCCTTAAACTTTGCTATATATGAAATTCCTGTAAAATAGAGAATTTGGTAAGAATGAAAGGGTTTTTTTAATACAAAACATGCATTATTTTGCACATGTACATTTTCGCAATGAGATGTATGTTTGTTTACAAAGAGTGTCAATAAGTTACTTGTTATTATGTTCCTGAATTACTGATCTTCGTAACTGAGGTACATGAAATGAGCAATTAACTGAGCAATTGAGGCACACATGCAGTCCCCTATAATAACTTTAGCTGACAGGCTGCCATAGTTAATTGGATCACATTGGATTGGATCACGTGTGCCTAAGCCCTGTATTACATCTGGATTTTTATACTTCTGCATTTTTTTACTTCTTTCCTAAACTTTTCTAGGCTTCTTTATTAATATATAATAATAGCCCTTTACTAATAAAAGCAGTTAAGACTGTTTCTTTTCTTGTCTTTACAAACAGATCAAGTAATAGGTTGTGTTCTTACCATGAAGTAAAAATACATCTTTAGTAATAAATATTCTGTGACTAAAATGCTTCTTTTTCTATTAGCTTTCCTATGGGTCGTTTTCTTTCAATATGCAAGGTCAGGAACAGCTATTAGACTGTGCAAGACTAATCTCTCCCTCAGGAAGGTTTTAAATTAAAACTTGTTTGATTTAAGTTCAAGTAGAAACTGATCTATAGGTTCTGCTTGTGGCTTTTGTAGTATCGCAGAAATGAAGTTCTTAGCAAGAGTCAACTAAGGGCTTGTCTACAGGGGACACTCAAAAACAAGGGTAAGGTTTCATCCAAAGGCAAATGGTACAAAGGCAGAATGCCTGTAATTCATGACTGCCCATGTCAAACAGCAAGTGTTAGGACATCTTTGGCATCTTAGATTCCTGTGCTCATCTTGATGAGGGTGGAGAGCAGGAAAAGGAGGACTCTTCGTCACAGGTCCAAACTACAGCCCACATTTATTGCTTTTGAGGCGACAGCAAGGTGTTTTACCAAATTTGCTTCTGCACCCACCATCAAAGTAGTACCACGTACATTAGCAAAACAACTTTACATAAAATATCATTTGTTTTGTGGGGCTTGGAGAGGATGAAGAGTCATGATAGGAGTCTAAAATTGCTGTGACAAGTTATCATCCAGCTAAAGCCATTCTTATCTAGAAAGGAACTGCAGTAAAAGAGGCAGCATCTCAGCAGAAATATACTAGAAAGCAGAGGTCAAGGGGAAAATGAAAAAAAAAAAAACACAACCAAGCCACTAGTTTTGTCGACTCACAGCACTCTGAAGAAATCTTCTTCAGTGTCTCCTCCCTCATTCATTGGTAACAATGACAGAAATGCTAATGTAAAAAGAGTTTGTGAGTATTTGTACTACAGGCTAAGTTGATAAAGGGAACAAATAGCTTTTTTCCCAATGTGCTGTGTACTGACTGAATGTCAAGGTAATAGAGAGGTGCAGTCCCTGAGGCACTACAGAGTTCACTATTGTTGATACCACTGCTGGGACCTCACTAGGGATGACCTGCAGCTCAGAAATGTGCTAATGTGAACGTGTGCCTGATCTCTGGATTCAACAGACTCATTAATCGTTCCTCAGTAGACTCTTTGTCCACCCAGCCTCAGCTGTCTCTTGTGACTGACTAAAATGTCAATGAATTCTTTCATCAACTTAAGGACAAGAGGGCCTCTGGTCTACTCTTTACAATACTGCAAGGTCCCGGCATTTGCCAGTGGAGCAAGCTACACTAGAATTTAATTTTGAAATATAGGCTGTATATATTAGGATTTTAATTATATAACCTCAAGGACAGTGTTTTGAATAGTTCTCCTGAACTAATTAGTTGACTGGCTTTTTAAAGCTTAACTTTAATTGCCACAGATAATAATTTGGTATGCAACTAACAATCAGTGTAATTATATCCTTCACTAATTTTTCAATAGGTAAGCTTTAACAAGATAATAGCGCTCTCTGATCATCCTTTGCATTAGCCATTATTTTGCATTGTTATTGTGCTTTGGCAGCCTCAGGAAAAGGTAAAACCTGGTTTGGGCGAACATCTCTCAGAGTCTGCAAGGTTTCCTTTTCCTTGTTTTCTCACCATCACTCTTGGCTATCACAAAACTCTCTAGTGCTGACTCCAGTATATCAGAACCCTTCTTTCAGGACAAAACCTACTGGCTAGCATTAGAAAACAGAGTTTCACATTGTAGGATTATAAAAGGGAGGCAAAGAAATGTTCTCAGGGATTTAGTTGGTTTGGGTTTTTTTTGACACACTAAAAATTAGAGAAAGTTGAGAGGCAATACTAAGTGAAGCAGGGAATAATTTTTATTTGAGATCTTTAGGAATCAAAAATGTGTTAGAAGTTGTCTGCAGCTTTGATAAAACCGCATCTCAGAAATTCAGGGCATGCGATAACCAAAGATAAGCACTCTGTCTAGAAGAGAACTTAGTAACTTTCCACTTTGATGTTCTAAGCTGAAAAGCAGTACCTTTTAACTTACCCTTAAAAATCATGCTTGTGCAGAGTTTACAGTGTAGTTCCTGCTCTTAGTCTTGCACTCCACTGCCATTCAGTGTCAACACAGTTCCTTCTATCCATACACCTTTTACATACAGACTGGTGGGCTTTTCATCACTGAGAGCCAAATGTCCTGACATAGCATGTAGCCAACATTTCCTCAGGAGGAAGTCAGTGGAAGTTTTGAGGTAGGTATGAGTAAAATGCTGACTGAGTATGCTGCCATAGAACACAAAGCTTAAGTGAGTTGACATGCTTTCATTTGGTTTAAATACACTGAACCAAGAGGAACAGCTGAATGAATAGGTCTCAAATTCTAGAAACAAAGTCCCACTGGGCTTTAATTTTACCTAATGAGTTATATGGGGGTGGAAACTAGATGATCTTAAGGTCCTTTACGACCCTAACCATTCTATGATTCTATGATTCTGTGTCCTTCATTCAATTGCCATTAAATAGCTGATGCTGATGTCCTTTTGACTTAAGCAAATATGGCATAAAATTCATGAGACAATACAGTTGCCACCATTTTATTTTAGGATGTTGTTTCTAACTTAAAACTCTGTAGGCCATGGTAAGCAACTGTATTTAAAAGTTTGGGGACCGTTGACAGCAGCAGAATATAGTTGGTTCAGGAAGGTTTGTTAAAAAGCAGTCTTAGTAAATTGCTTAGCAGAGCATTGAGGATTAAGCAAACTACTCAGCCTGAATCCACATCATCTACAAATCTGATATTTATAGAGGTCTCTGTATTGCCTAGACCTTTAGCAAACTATTTTTAGTGGCTAATTGTCCAGCTGCATTATATCTACACCTAGATTCTCTTTCTTAGCCAAAGGAAATGAAACCTCTGAGGAAGCAGAAAAACCAAGCTGAATATTAAATGACACTGGAAATGCTGGAGTAGTGGGATATAAATGTCTTGCAAAAAAACAAAACTAAAAAATCATCACAGGAAGATCTATCATTTTTATTTTTTTGGGGGGGGGAGGGGTGGGCATTTTTTGAAAAAACATTGAACTTACCTGCAAGAGTGTGTTGAAAAGGCATATCTAAGGGCTTTTGTGGTGGGATAAAGCAACAAAGAGATATAAATTAAAGACTGGCTTTTAAAAAGCAGATTAGAACAGTAAGAGATAAATGCAAATGAAGGGTTGAAGAAGCACGAAGCCAACAGAGCAAGGATGTGTGGAAAGCCCAGGGGAGGATGGAAGAATGGATAAAAGACATGCTGAATCAGAGGCTTGAGCTGTCACAGCAGCATCACTGAGGGCTGGATGAGATACGGGCTCCTGTCAGTGGTGGTTTAAGCGTATTAGTTTTGGCTGAACCAGTCTGACATTTCCTCAGATGTATTTGCTAACCCTGCTTGAGGGCAGCTGGCCCCTGGCATTTTGCAGCTCTTGAGGGGAAGAACAAGAATTGATTCTTCGTGATTGATGTTGCTGTGCTTTGGAATGCAGTAACTAATTCCTCTGCACAGCTGCACAGCAAGTTCCCCTCATCCCCAAAGCACAGCTGGAACACAGCCTGCCTGCTCTATATGGGGCTATATACTGTAACAGGCCCAGTTTATGAGGGACACATGTAATATTTCAGCAGTCTGTTCTTTCATTAGCTGGCTGGAGGGGGATCGAGCAGACATGCTGTCGTGCTAAGCAAGCTGTGCAGAATGGGGCAGAGAGGTGAAAATCACAGTGTAAACTAGGCATTAACATTCCCTGATTTTAATGTCAAGGGCTTAGCTGCAGAATTTCTATCAGGTCCAGACTCGGCCTGTGTTGAGGTTTCTTCTCTGCTTGGAATGCAGGCTATTTGTGTTAGCACTTTAACTATAATAACCTCACAGGCAATGTTTTGAAAAGCTTCAATGAACTAATTGGCTGACTGACATTTTTAAGTTAAACAAGCAGCAGTGGTGTTGCAGCATGTCACAGCTAGCACACTATCTCCAGTTACGTCTTTGTTGTTGTGCTTGCTCAGGACTCAATCTCTCTGTCAAATACTAGCTCCTTTCTCACCTACAAGGCCCACATTTTGGATTTCACCCTGGCTCAAATCTGGAACAAGCAAATTGCCTCACCAAAGGGGAAGCATGAGCCCAGAAAGACCAGCTCAGGCTCACAGTGTGTAGACCCAGTGATCTCAAGCTGGTAAAAACCAACCACAAGGTACAGTTGGAGCAAAGCAGAGGCTCAGTTTGGGCTGAAAAAGCCAGTCCATGGTGCTGGACACTGACCTCAATGCCAAGCTTCTGAACTCCGGATTGCTGCATTTTCCCAGGTATTGGTACCTAACAGCTCCTTCGGGTATTTTGCCACTTCTGAGAATGACATTGATGGCAACACGAAAGTTGCCTCAGAACCTTTGAAATACGGTCTGATTTTTTTAAAAGAGCAGACATGTTTCTCCTCTGGGTACACAGAGCAGGCAGCAGAAACACACTGCTCAGGCCAGCACCCAGCAGAAATGTTTTCAAGGGGCAACCAGGTGATTTTAGAACAGTCATGACAGTGCTTTTCAGTTTTGTTCCTGCTGTTCTGCTGATAAGGAGCCTGCAGTTATTAAGCTGTTAATTATAATAGCTGAACAACTTTTTTTCCCCCGGTAAATCCAGCCTAGCTAGCCCAAAAAATCTAGTATACTCAAATGACCCTTCTTTGCAAGGTGAAGTGAAAACTCTGCTGGCACATACACATCTGATTGCCCTGGAGATCTGCTGCACATGCACTGTGATTGTTGTTTCTAAAGTTTTATCCTGAATAATAGCTGCTATTATTCACTGAAAGAGGACCCAAATATATCAGCATTTCCATCAGCCTCATGGGAGAATAGATCTGCACAGCCCAGGAAGCTCATTAAATACAAGGGAAAATATAAAAATCATAGAAAAAACACCTCCTGTTCAAAACATAAAAGAAGCAGAGAGCACTTTTTCATGCCTCCTCTTAGTAGCCTGCTGACTGGAAGGGTGTATTATCAAAGGCAGGGCTCTCTGCACCAGAAAGCAAACCTCTTTCTGATTCACTAAAAGCATTTACAGTTTAACTGATTAATGATCAAAAAGCAGTGAACAATCTATAATACAAATAACACCCAGAATGGTAGCTGGTTGTAAATACTACTGTGTGTTCTTGCATACTGAACATCCTCTGGTTTTACTCTTTCAGTCATAGAATCATAGAATGGTTTGGGTTGGAAAGGACCTTTGAAGCTCATCCAGTTCCAACACCCCTGCCATGGGCAGGGACACCTTCCACTAGACTAGGTTGCTCCAGGCCCCGTCCAGCCTGGGCTTGCACCCTGCCAGGGATGGGGCAGCCACAACTTCTCTGGGCAAGCTGTGCCAGTGCCTCACGACCCTCACAGTAAAGAATTTATTCCTAATATCTAATCTAAATCTCCCCTTTTTTAGTTTAAAGCAATTCCCCCTTGTCCTGTCCTTACATGTCCTTGTAGGAGCATATCCCTCTCCAGATTTCTTGTAAGCCCCCTTTAGGTACTGGAAGGCTGCTCTAAGGTTTCCCTGGAGCCTTCTCTTCTCCAAGCTGAACAAGCCAAATTCTCTCAGCCTGTCTTCATAGAGAGATGCTCCAGCCCTCTGATCATCTTCATGGCCTACTCTGGACTCCCTCCAACAGTTACATGTCCTTCTCGTGTTGGGGACCCCAGAGCTGAATGCAATACTGCAGGTGGGGCCTCATGACAGCAGAGTAGAGGGGCAGGATCACCTCCTTTGACCTGCTGGTCACGCTTCTTTTGGTGCAGCCCAGGATACGGTTGGTTTCTGGGCTGCAAGTGCACACTGAAGCTGGCTCATGTCAAGCTTCTTATCAACCTGGTCCCACAAGCCCTTCTCCATGGGGCTTCTCTCAAACCATTCTCCACCCAGCCTGTAGTTGTGCTTGGGATTGCCCTGACCCAGGTGCAGGACCGTGCACTTGGCCTTGTTGAACATCATGAGTTGCAATAAGACAATCCTGTTATTTGTTTGCTTTTTTTTTTTTTCCTATTCTTCAAGAGTTAAGAAAGATTCCCTGAAAATACAGAAAACATTATTTTTCTTTAAAACACAACAGTCACTCTCCTGGCAAACACTGAAGGATTGCATTCATCTGCACTTTCTCATTACCAGAGGTCCCTGTTCTTTCTAAGCATCTTTATTCATATGTTAACATCACAGTAGATAACATCCATACTAGAAGCCAAATGGGTTCATTAGTTGTCCCTCCATCCATAGCTAACTGGCTCAGAAATATGGTCTTTTGCCAAGAATACCAGCAGACACAGATTTATCTGCTGTTACTCCCCTTGCATCAGCATTCATAGTCCTAATGCATTGAGCTCCCATTTCATCTGGGGATGTATTTGGCCTGCATCTGAACTTGAAAAACAGTATTTTAATTACTTTCTTTTAAAAAGGACATTTTGACAGAGGAGGAGGAAAAGGGGCAAAGATACAGTTCGGTCTAGAGGTCAGAATGTACTAGACTGGATCAATATCATAGCTGGTGATTATGGTGTTCAGACTTCTTTCTACCCACCTTCAAACAACACTTGCAAATTTGTTAATGACACTCTACAAAAGGAACTCTACGCAAAGTAACAGGAACACTAAACTTGTAAAAATAGGTGGTCAGGCATCAAAGCGTAGAACATCCTGACTAGGAGCATGATAGCTTGTCACGCACAAGGAATTTTGTGTTGTATTAGCAACCAGAAAAACAGAATTAAAAGAGCAATGTCTGACTAAAAATAGTGTCTTTAGAAGATGAACACATTTTTCTTTTTGACGTTACTGTTAACAGCTTACATTATTACAAGTAAATGTTTTCACTGTTCACTGAACACTTTTTTGACAGCTGCATTTGCATCAGGTGAGGGAAAAAAGAAGTCTCGACTTCCACTTTTTGTCTTTACCTCACTGGCACAAAGCCAGTCATCAAACTTTGAGTACTTGCAGAAAGTCCATAACTACAAGTCAGAATTTCTTTAGTTCCTTTCTAACTAAACAAATCAAAACATTCTTTCATCATTTTAGATTTTGAAAGTGCTTGGAGTTTGGTGGGAAAGAGGTTGTTTGGGTTTTCCAAGAATTTATGATGTTTTGGCAGCATCTGTACAGTATTAAAGCATGTGCAACACTGGAAGAGTTTATATTTCATTTTTCCTCTGTTGACTAAACTAGTTTCACAGTCATTGACTTTGATTCCCTATTCCCATTGTCAAAAATGATATCATGCTGCAGTAAGCTATGCTTGGATATGTCAATTTTCGTTACCTATCTGAAAGAAAAATAGTAGACTTGTGAAGAAAACAGACTCTTCTTGTGTAAGGCCTCCTGATGTTGAGCTGAGCAAGATGCGTATAAATTTCCTGGGGGGGGGGGGGGCGGGAAAAAAAAACAAAAAAATCAGGAACCATAACAAAGAGAAATATCTCTGAGATGAGCACAGAATGCCCTGCAGTGATGGCAAGTTATCTGTCTTTCCAGGTACTGTGGCAATTCTCAGGGGCTCTACTGGCAGTCCAAGGTGAAAACACAATTAATACTGTCCAGGCCCCTTACCACGGTCTGGAGAAACAAACCATGAAGACATTTTCCAGTGATATCACCAATGCCTGTATCACTGGACCTGGTGAAGGTTGCCTCAGCTTTTTTGAGCATGTTTCTTGTCTGCAATAGCAACAGAAGCTACTAAAGCAAATTTCTTCCCTACAGCATGAAATGACATCACTTGTGGAGGATGGAGGAAGTTTGGGGTATTTGGCTGGTACCAGGGAGTGGTATATAGGTGTCCCACGGGACATGGAGAAGGCGAGGAAAATCAGCTCAGGGGATGTCTGGCCTCACCTCCTGCTTTGTGCACTCCTGCATGCGTGTGAATGCACCGTGGGCAGGGAGGTGGTCCTGACTCTGCTGCGGCTGGGCAGTGCCCACAGACAGGGTCCACAGACAGGCATGGAGCCAGCAGGCTGCAGTTTCTGCGGGGCCAGCTGTAACAGCACATCACCCAGTCTGCTATTCATAGTATGACAGCAGAACAATTGTGAAGACTCTTAAGTCCGCTATTTTAAAACAGGCTCTGATTAATTGTGAAGAAACATTTTGGGCCCTGTTCTCCGGGGCTG
>NW_009912225.1:26834-27298 GCF_000696875.1 Nestor notabilis
GCAGTCCGTACCCATAGCTACGGCAAACGGGAACAGCTGAACCCTGTTGCTGTGATACTTCGTGGACGTGGGGAACACAGCAGCCAAGTGCTGCTTCAAGATCTTCCCTTCCACGGCGAAAGCACCATAGCTCCAGCCGCTGAACAAGGACACGGTTCCGCTGGGCCCAGCTGCAGAGGCAGTTCCTGCACATTCGCTCTGGATGAGCCTACGGGATTCTAAACAAACTACACAGTCTTTATAAGCACATGCATGGCAGCTTCTTCAGACCATCTGTGGCATCTCAGGGTTCTGGTAGTGCTTAGTTGGTCATGGTGAAACCCAGCTCCCTGTCAACAGAGTAACTGTACTCAGCCTTCAAACAGACACACAACCCAGCCCCCCACCTTCCCCCCCCCCGGAGAGAACGATCCTCTGTGGGACAGGGTTTATCACCTCCTCCATGACCATGCAGCCCGGACACT
>NW_009912225.1:27310-28459 GCF_000696875.1 Nestor notabilis
AGGACGGCTGAACCAGGATGAGGGTCAGCCAGTAACACTGGGATGAGGACCAGGTACAGTTTTCCTGGATGATGTGGAGACAATGCTGCAAACAGGAGTCACTCCAAGCAAACTCTTACGTGCAAGAACCGCAAAGCACAACAAATTCAAATGTTTTTTGGGCCTCACAACATGGCATGACTCCTGCCATAAGGGGGAAATAGCCTGCCAGCCCCCTCTCCTCTGACCACAGCACTAGCATAGCCCTGTGCATCACTACAGCTTTGGTCTACTCTCAGCAGTGAAAAGGAGGCTGGCAAGGAGCTGTGACAGGAGCCAGGAGGGTGTAACACAGGCTGCAGTGCTACGCCACAGCCCACGTGTCCCGCTCAGTGCCTCAAGCCGCAGCCTCCAGCAGCTGCCTGCCTGTGCAACCGCTGTGCCATGGTTTGAGCACCTTGCAGCATGTGCACTGCAGGTGTTGTCCTTTCCCTTGCCAAAGCACGTGTATTAATTTCCCTACTTGATGTTGGTAACAATTGCTGTAGTGTTTGCAACGTTAGAAACTAAAAGCCTTGCTCAGAAGAGTTCCGAAAAGCAAGCCTGAATGCATACTTTAAGTGTGGTGCTCTAGAGGATTTGTGTGGAGGTTTCTAGCTCTTTCTGTAACGTAAAAGCAAAAGTAAAGAAAAATTATGACACCTCCCCTGTCTAGCCTCCAATACAGAAATAAAACCAACAGCTCGGCTTGCCTGACACGCAGACCAGAGTCAGATAATCCTGTCCAGCTTATTCTCCACTCAGGGGCAATTTGTTCCCTTTAAAGCCCCTTAACAGCATTTTGCCAAAGCTCCCATCAGGGAAATTGTGATGTGAGCTGTATAAATATTTACTCAGCCATCCCCATGCTGCTTCCCAAAGAGCTCCTGTTCCCCACCAGCACAAAGCACAGCCATGAGATAATTCGGTGACCAGTATCAACGTTAACTCTCAGATTTTACCGAAAACGTTTGCTTTCGGAGTGTTCCCCTTGCTAAGAAGCATATCGAACCCGCAAGCACGCTCTAGTCCACCACCATCAAAAATACCCCAAAATGAGGCTTGTTGCTTGGAGATGCAGTATGACCTAAAAAACACTCAGAGGCCCCAGCGAGGATCGAACTCGCGACC
>NW_009912226.1:0-4177 GCF_000696875.1 Nestor notabilis
TTCAGAGCAGCCCTACGGAGAAGGACTTGGGAGTCATGGTTGATGAGAAGCTTGACATGAGCCGGCTTCAGTGTGCGCTTGCAGCCCAGAAACCAACCGTATCCTGGGCTGCACCAAAAGAAGCGTGACCAGCAGGTCAAAGGAGGTGATCCTGCCCCTCTACTCTGCTCTCGTGAGACCTCACTTGCAGTATTCTGTACAGACATGGAGCTGTTGGAGCAAGTTCAGAGGAGGGCCACGAGAATGATAAGGGGGCTGGAGCACCTCCCGTATGAAGACAGGATGAGAAAGTTGGGGCTGTTCAGCCTGGAGAAGAGAAGGCTGCGTGCAGACCTCATAGCAGCCTTCCAGTATGTGAAGGGGGCCTACAAGATTGCTGGAGAGAGGCTCTTCATTAGGGACTATAGCAGTAAGACAAGGGGTAATGGGTTCAAACTGAAACAGGGGAAATTCAGGTTAGATATAAGGAAGAAGTTCTTCACAGTGAGGGTGGTGAGGCACTCGAATAGGTTGCCCAAGGAAGTTGTGAATGCTTCATCCCTGGCGGTGTTCAAGGCCAGGTTGGACAGAGCCTTGGGCAACATGGTTTAGTGTGATGTGTCCTTGCCCGTGGCAAGGGGGTTGGAACTAGATGATCTTAAGGTCCTTTCCAACCCAAACCATTCTATGATTCTAAGGCATTATTAAAGCAGGAAAGGCACACAATTGGGACCAACGTCCGTAGGCTACTCAAGATGCAATATGGTCCTCTTTTTACACCACACTCCTCTCTTCCATTTCTCTGACTGGCATCACAAGACTCATAACAGTTTTATGTCACATTTGCACTCTGCTATGAACCAGTTCTTCACAGTACTCTGCAGCCTATGTTGCCTATGATGGAAAAAGCTCAAGTAATTTTGTGTTCAGTTTTAGTTCAGAAGACCACCCTAAAACTGGCTAAGAAACATGTTTAAAGCCACCTTTGCTAAAATGCTGACCTGGCGATTTCTGCCTATACTTCAGTGAGTGCTGCTTGTTGAAGGAAAGGAATTTCAAGGCAGAGCTCTCTGTGCCAGGGCAAGGGCATGTGAGCTGGCTGGCTGTTTCTTGGAATGATTGTGCAAATAACTTTTTCCTAGTTCCCTAAAAGCTCTGATCGTAGAGTCTAACAGTAATGCACCGAATGAAACCATCTTCAGCCTGTGCCCCAGTATGCTGGCTTCTTCCCTACCCTTTGTCACTGCCCACTTTTCAGATATCCTCAGTGAACTTGAAATTAATCTGTGTACTGGTCCACAGGCAGAATAATAATCAATCCAAAAGTTAGTATTACCCATAATCCATATCATCATAGAACTACTTTAGTCTTTAAGTACTTACTACTTTACACGAAGCATGTGAGGATCAAGGACAGGTAAACCATAAAATTGGTTTTGCTGATATCTCGGTAGCTTTACGTGCCTTTTTTTTTCCCTTCAGATAACAGTTCTCAGAAGAGCAGCCAAACAGCCATCTACTTACTTGTTTCCGGAAATCCTCTTTTGTAGTTTTGCGTACAGGTTGGGAGGGCATGTGTACAGGGCTTTGGGGCTGAGACTCCTCTGTAACCCCATATACTGACTGTGAGGAACCAATAAACAAACATAAGAGTAATTACAGCATTTTTCTCTATTATGCAATGATGAAAAGTGCAATATGCAAAACTGAGGTAACAAGCCAGCAATTTCCTACTATTTATATCCACACAGGTCAATAACCACTTGGCCTGGAGCAAAATTTACAAGTCAGACCATTCCTGCAGATACCTGCACTTGGAAGATCTGCAGACTTGTTAAAAGTTTATTTTAAATGTTAAACTGCATCTGATTATTTTTAGGAGCTCTGTCAATGCTTGTAGGATGAACACTGGGAGTGGTCACAGTGGTGAATGAAGTAGAGGAAGAAAAGACTAGAATCCAATCCTATGCCATGTTCTTTCACTTGGTCCAATTTCTTGTTGTAAAACTACACATTGAAGAAAGTGCTTAACCAGGTGTCTGTCAATGGTTGAAGTTCATGTGAACCCCTCTAAACAAAAAGCCTGTAGACTGACTTGTTGACATTCACTTTCAGGGCAGAGGCCTGCACTGAAAGTAATGTCAGCTCCCCTGTCATTTAGTGCTTTTGTTTTTTACTTCAACTTCACATGTAAAAGACATATGAACATCTATGCTGCAATTTAACTACCAATGGAAGTTCAGGAGTTTGGTGTTCTCTCCAAAAAAGGTAACAAGTGATAGGATGAGAGGAAATGGCCTCCAGTTGTGCCAGGGAAGTTTTAGACTGGATATTAGGAAAAATTTCTTTACCAAAACCCCAAAATGGTTGTCAAGCATTGGAAGAGGCTGCTCTGGGAAGTGGTTAAGTCACCACCCCTGGAAGTATGTAAAAAGATATGTAGACATGGCATTAGGGACATGGCTTAGGGGTGGACTTGGTAATCCTAAGGCTCTTTTCCAAATGATTCTGTGAGTCTACATACACAGAACAGCTAAAACTTGCTGGAAGTCCAAGATACCAGGTTGCTAATGATCCAGCCTTTGAAATGATTAATGCAGGTAAACACTTCTGAAAAATCTGTGCCCAAATAATTTCTTAATATGGGACCTTGATAGTTTTGCCAATTACTTTCAATTTTATGGGAGTGCAGAGCCAGCAGACACAGGGGACACAGCTCCTTAATGCCCTTCTCAGTTCTACTTATCACCCAGTCTACACTGCTCTGCTGGTAAAATGGGATTAGTAAGTTCACCAATTAGAACAAAATGAAACTGATAAGTGCAAAACACTTTTTTCCAGTTCATATTCCAGAAACTCAATCTGACCTTTTTCACCTTCTGTGGATTTTTCATACGACGACATTTTCTAATGTCCATTTCTGTGGTGTTCACACAGCCTGGCTGAAGAGAGATGGTAATTGTGTTACTACTCTGTTTACAACCTTTATGCTACCTTGTCTTTCTTAAATATACAATTAGATATTGTCCAAAATTCTTTCCTGAAGTTTGTGTCCCCTTGCTAAACAAGAGACTGCATATACCCAATATTGGCATCTTAAAATCCAATCCATTTACTCATAACTTTGGCAGCAAAAGGAAATTTCTCAGCTAAGAGGGGAGCTATTTCTAGGAAGTCTGAGCCAAACCTGGTAAGCTGCTTTTCTTTCATATGCACAATAAATAATCTTCAAAACTTCACATTTACCGTGTATTTCCAAATCAATAGTTACAGGTATGCACAAGCCTAGAATGTCTAAAATAATCTTGTAGACACTTAGGGTGTTTCAAACTGCAAGGAAGACCCACATGGTGACTTTAAAGGCGGTATCTTTGTGCATAGCACAGTTTACTAGTATTAAAACTTCTCTGTCGAAACCGGGAAAGACTCATCATTCAAAAAGAGCTTTACCACAGGCCTGTGCACATCCCAGAATGCTCTTTCCTGGCTGTCCAAAATCTTTCTTTCTGTTTTATCCTTTTTTCTGTCAATTCTGAAAAGAAAAGCATAAACAGATGAGTCAATGTACAAGAAATGCTTTCATCTCTGTTACAGTTCCTAGCTAGGGTTTTCAACTCCATGACAAAAAAATTCAGAAATCCACTTTTTTGTACATCATTGTCACACTCCCTCTTGCAAGGCTGTGTGCCATGAACAAAATATCACCGATGCTTACTCCAGTATGTGTCAAAATAGATTTTCCTATTAACATGGGAAATTTATTTTAATGTCTGTTTTTTTACCTGGTGAGGATAACAATCTTTCCCAATACTCTGTTCCCAGACCCTGACTCCTGTTATCTTACCCTGGAAGAAGGGTAATATAATCCCCATTTTCAAGAAGGGGAAGGTGGAAGACCCAGGAACTACAGACCAGTCAGTCTCACCTCTGTGCCTGGCAAAATCTTGGAGCAGATTCTCCTGGAAAGAATGCTGAGGCACATGAAAAATGGTGAGGTGGCTGGTGACAGCCAGCATGGTTTCACTAAGGGAAAATCCTGTCTGACCAATGTGGTGGCCTTTTATGATGGGGTTACAGACCTGATGGACAGGGGCACAGCAGTTGATGTCATCTACCTGGACTTGTGCAAAGTGTTTGACACTGTCCCTCACAACATCCTTGTATCTGAATTAGAGAGACATCAATTTGATGGATGGAC
>NW_009912227.1:0-1655 GCF_000696875.1 Nestor notabilis
GTTACATTCCTCCGATTCTCCTCCCCATTCCCGAGCATTACCCCATAGCAGCAGCCTCTTTTCTACCTGATGTTTTGGATATCTACCGCAGGGTGTATGCATGTACAACAGGGATACCCCATGAACTCCACACAGACAAGTTCAGCTTGCAAGCTGAACTTTGATGATCCAGTCTAGGGGTATCCTGCATCTGTTTCTGTTCCCTGGATTTGCCATTCCTGTGGGAAATGCGGTATCTTCACAGGGAATCGTTGCATGAAGGAGGTCTCCAAGGAAGTGCCAGGTGAGTTCTGTGTGTAACATGGTGTCGTAAACTCCTACTAACAGCAGCATGTGTTGCAGATCCCTGCCCTCTTTTCCATGATCCTACACTTTGGGAAGGAGTCAGGAGCCAGCCAGACCAAAGAGCATATGTGCAGCATATAAGCTGGCTGCTGTCCTAACATACGTCTTATGTGTGGGGCCATGAAGCCAAGGGACAGACATGTCATCCTAAGAAAAGCAGTGTGACAGAGGCAGGAAGGTGACTGAGCTGATACGCGTTGAGTAAGGCTTTGTTTTACTGGTTTTCTCACGGGTCAGTGAGGGGTCAGTGGTATGGAGGTACCTGTTGTATTCCGGTGGTAAAACCTGGTGTGAGGCTGGAGCTGGAGGCAGGAGCTGAAGGAAGTGCAAAGCAACCAAGGAGCTCATGGACCCATGGGCTCACCTCTCTGGGGAGATCTTGGGTTCTGCCTCCTTTTGTAGAGGGGCAGTTTTTGCCAGTGCTCGTACACTGAGGGGAGAGCCAAGGCTTCGTGGCGTGCTCACACTGCAGCGCTTTGCTGGCGTCTTTTGAGGGTTGTCCATTGGACTTGAGGAGGGTGATGATGTGGTCCATTTGCAGATGCTTGGCAGAAATTTCCAGAGCAGTTGCTGTTCCTACTGTCTGTTACCCAGGAGGGAAAATGGGACATCAGAAAAGCCCGTTGGAGGGTCCCAGGCCAGTCATCTACTGCAGGGACTGGGGCTGTTCACTGAAGAAAGGAGGTGACTCTGCCTTGTGCTGTCTCCTTGTAAAGTATCTCCTCCCATAGTTGCTTTGGGTGGTGAGAGCCCATCTCAGACTGGCTGGCGCACTGGATTGTCTGTCTTGGATTTACTGCCTCCTACTCATCTGAAAAGTAGGGAGTGCTTTTCTCCTGTCATCCCTGAGCAGAGGACACTCGCTGCCCGCCTGTCTGCTGCCTGCAGCAGGCATCAGAGATGAGCAGCCATTCAAGAGAGGCCACTGCTGTGAGCCCACAGGTTTGCAAGGGGAAAAGAAAGGGTCGAGGAGAGGCAGGGAGAAAGGGAAAGGAGAGCAACATGCTCACATCTAGTAACTAGACCCAAACTAGCCTGGCAGCCCCATTCCTAGAAACCAAGGCTTTGAAATGTGAAATGTTTTTTGTATCTTAAATCTCAAGTACAAACAATAAAAACCAGCCCAGACTCCGTTCTTTGAAGAGAAAGTACAAGTGACCCGAACAGTGGTTATCAGCAGCGTCATTAAGATAAACCCTTAACATGATTTAAAGCATCCGAAACTGAAGGCAGCACTTTCAGATACTAACAAAATGGTCTGACATTGGGGATGAAAATCAATAGTAATCTGATGTCACTAAAAATACTCA
>NW_009912227.1:1934-2826 GCF_000696875.1 Nestor notabilis
TTATCCAATGATCTTTGGGATTTTCTCTTCTACCCACCCCCTCCTTCGTTTTCCTTCATGCGCTGCTTCAGAATGCCAGATGGATGTGGATGCAGCAGTCCCTGTCCACCCAATCCCCCGCTCCAGGTACCACCACATCCGGCCTGCTCTTCCCTCCCAGGCACGGGAAGGAGTTGCCAGCCGGGTCAGGATGGGGAACACATCACAAGGCACCAAGCAGCAAACTGTCCCAAGTTTTTGGTCACCCACTACAGGAGTTCCCAAACTTGCAGCCCCAATCCCTGACCTTGCTCTTGGCACCCCAATGCGCCCTAGTCCAGTGTCCTGGGTTCAGCCACAGCAGTCATTTTTCTCCTTCTCAGTAGCTGGTGCAGTGCTGTGTTGTTGACTTTCAGCCTGGGAACAACACTGATAACACCCATGGTTTTAGTTGTTGCTCAGTACTGATTACTCTGACCAAAGACTTTCTCAGTCTCATGCTTTGCCAGGGAGGAGGGGAAGCCGGGAGGAAGCAGGAGTTTGGATTCACCACACTCGAGTTAAGAAGGCTCCAAAAATTACACTGAGTGGTAACAAGCTAAAGCTAATAAATCAAGTTCTCCAAAGAGTAAAACAAGATGCAAGTCACCATTGGTGGGATGTACTTTTTGGATGGTCCCCTACTGCTACTGGCATTCTAAATATGTTATTGCATCCAATTGTTATACTTTTAATATTAGTAAGCATTAGTCTTATTTTATGTCTTATACTATTTGTTTGGACTTAGAAAATGCTGCAGAAAGTGATAGTGCCTATGGAACTATACTGAAACATAATCTCCTAAAGTAAAAGAATTTACTAATCATACAGAAAAGGGTGGGCGTGATATAGAAAATTCAACTTGCAACCGCAT
>NW_009912228.1:0-15016 GCF_000696875.1 Nestor notabilis
ATAATAATAATAATAAAAATGATAATAATAATAAAGTAATGAGAAGAGATATAGCAAAAAGAGAGAGGGGAATAAACCCCAAGAAATACAAGTCATACACAATACAATTTCTCACGACCCACTGACGAATGCTGAGCCAATCCCCCAGCAGCATTTGGTGCCTCCTGGCCAAATACCCCCAGTTTCTATGCTGAGCATGACGTGCTGTGGTATGGAGAATCCCTTTGACTAGTTTGGGTCAGGTGTCCTGTCTCTGCTTCTTCCCAGCTTCTTGTGCCCCTTCTCACTGGCAGAGCATGAGACTGAAAAGTCCTTGGTCAGGGTAAGTGCTTCTGAGCAACAGCTAAAACATCGATGTGTTATTCTCATACTAAATCCAAAAACACAGCACTATGCCAGCTACTAAGAAGAAAATTAACTCTATCCCAAGCCAAAACCAGGACAGATGGGTATGTATTGGACTGTTGTTTAAGGGAGACCCTTCAAGCCTGACCCGATGAAAGTTGGGTTGTGTAATTCTGATTCATATTTTAGGATCATTCATGCTCTAATTTAAACCAAAGGGAATTTTTTTTTACTGACATGAATGGGAATAAGATTAAGCATTTGCTCCATTGTGATTCCCTTGGAGAATGTGGGACTACGGTAAAGTTAGTTGGTGCTCATTAGAAGTATCAAAATTTGGCCCACAAAAACAAGCACGTCTTCCCCCTCCATCAGAAAAAGCATGTCAGCTGGGAGCAACACATTCATTTCTTCAGACAGATGCACACTTGAATTAAACTCTCTCAGAGTTAGAAGGATTATTCTGCCTTTGTATCTATGCAAAAGGAAGGCAGAGCTGATTCAAGACATACAGAGCTAAGAGATTTAAACTCTGCCAGTTCCTACAAAGTGTTGAAATTGATACAGTATGTCTGGAATTGATTTTTCCTTGGATACTGCAGGCAGATTTCAGATGTGTTGGTGCCTGCTCTGTAAATGAAGGAGTGACTGTAAGATCACAGATAGCTGGTTTGTACTTGCAGCATTTGGGAACAAACAGGGGAAAAGAAATCCACAGCACGAGCAGCAGATATAAAAAGTAGGAAAACCATCAGAACCAGCACTGACAGCTACACGGCAAATGTAGGAGCCTAGTCCTACCCCTTAGTGGGAGTACCATGCTGCTCAATATCAAATGGACTGAAAAAGGACGTCATGGGTGGAAAGTGGAAGTAATTAAAATCAACCAGACCCCAAGAAAGTCTGGTAATGCAGGATTTTTAAAATGTATCTAGCTTTGTTCTTCTGATATAATTTCAAGGTTTGGGTTTGTTGGTTGGTTTTGTTCATTTATTTGGGTTTTTTTTGTAGGGGTTGTTTTTTGTTGATTTGTTGGGGTTGTTTTCCCATACAGTGTGATAGAGCAGTTATTGCCAAAATAACCATTTAATTTTCAATGAAAGTGAAAAGTGATTTGTTGGCAGATCCCAACAAATCACTTGTTAGATACAGAACTATTCTATACGTTCATTCTGTCTCATTCTCCCAGTGACGCGCTTCTATTTCTACGAAGGATTTTTCTGTCTGAGGGCATTGACCAGGATAGCTCCTGTGGCAGGGTCACATGTGCTTCTGCTGGTGGACAACTAATTGCACGTCGTGACTTAGTGCCACTTAATAACCAAGCTATGAATGGGCACAGTGGGAAGGGCTGAGCTTAGTCCTTGTTAGATCCTCTCCTGTCCCTCTCAGCTGAATAAATCTGTGCTTGGCAGAGTAAGTTCTTGTGTGCATGTTCTGGTCTGGAAATAAATATACTTTATTATAGAGTAGGAAGCATAGTAATAAACCCTAATTTAGTAGAAGCTGGATCAGCCCCTCTTCCATTCAAAAAATACAGAACAACACATCACACTTCCTTTTTGTTTTGCTAATTATTTTTTAAGTTCAGACTTCACTACATTCATTAGTATTTTATAGCACAATATAAGAGGTACACTTACATGTTTGGCAAAAGTAGTTGAATCTGCATGACATGCTACACTACATTTTCCCCAGCAGCAAATCCACTTCAAAGAAGTTTGAGGGCATAACCACAGAAAAATTAAGTTAGCACACATCAAAAGGCTGAAGCACTCATAGGTGGGGGCTTGATCTCAGGCAAACCTCTTACACCTGCTTACAGGATTGCTGGAGCAATCCTTATGTGGAACCATCCCTTTAATAGCAGAAGAGCCTCGTCACAGGGGCAGCTGTGAACTTTCTGCTGTGAAACAGGGTGAGGTGACAAAGCTGTAAGGAAACACAGATTTGCTTGCCTTGCAGCCTCGACAACTGAGATTCTGCTTTGATTGTACTGCCAGATGTCAAAGCAATGGTGAATTACCAACCCCAGCTAACTAAAGTCAGAAAAGGAAGTGCGACGTGCTGACATGTATAAACATCATATAAAATGCACTTGCTCAGTAAAGGATAGGTCACAAAAGGCCCATAGCATATGCATGTACCTGCTTGGACAATGTGGTCTGTGCAGATGTGCATGCCACTTCAAGCACATTAGATACTTTACCCCATAAGAGGGGACTTATTGTGAAATAAATATTTGGACATTTCTGATGTAAGCATAGAAATATATTTGGGATTGGAGGCAGGAGAGGTGATAGATGAAGGTCGCTCACAGTCTTGATTGGGTTTATGCTTCTCATAGGTGTGGGGTAGGAAAGGGAGGAAGGGGCTGTTACTGCTGCTCTTAAGGAATAGGAAAGCGGGGGCACAGAGACTCAGAGGAACAGACTCACTTGCCAATGGTCCCATAGGTGAATCTGTGGAAATGACAGAGATTACAGGCCACATTAGGATAAATGCCTTCTCTACTAATAAGTTAAATAAGGATGGGCAGAAAGCCACGCACAGAGATGTCAAAGCTTGAGCAATGAAACCAGACATGTTGCTCCCTTGGGTTCATGTACAGGCAGAGCTTCATCACTGGCTGTCCCAGGTTTAGGAACGGTCGTCTCCATCCCACACTTTCCCCCACCCTGTGCAGCAACCTGAGTCCATAAAAGCATTTATCTTCTCCACTCCTTTCACAAAATCTGTGGACACTTGGTACATCTCAGGTCTTTATTTCCCTCCCCCTGTCAACTGGTTTAAATTTGGGTGATGCAGCTGACAGTGATGGGACTGGAAGGAGAAGGATGTGGATGATAGATGATGCTGTTGCATAAGATTGTTTTCAAAAGGAAATGTGGCTAAAAATTGAGCAGTCTGGTATTTTATATTGTTGATTATCAGAAGACACCATCAAACGTCTGCCAGTGAGGAGCACAGTGTATATGTGTTGAAGTATCAACATAGCTTTTACCTAGGGGAGGGATCTTGGGTTTAGTTAATTATTAAGCAGGTTCTCTTGCTGCCTGATCACCTTTGCAGAGAGATTATTGTGAAAACACAGGAGAGAAATTTTGAAGCCTCATGACCATACTATTTTTCATGCCCTGATTACCTGGCCAAAATCTTACTCTCCACTGAGTCAGTCTTTGCTGAGGTTAGTGGAAATGCTTTTGATTTACAGTGGGATATGAATTAGCCAGGATGTACCCTGAGGAGAGAGAGAATGCTATTTAATATGATTTTAAAATGAGAAAGAGAAGCTAAAATGGCTTTTGTCTGTAGCATAATGCCATTCACAAAGAGTTGTGACATCTCTGTATATCCCAGGGCAAGAAAAGCATGATGTTTTGATATTTGCTCCTTCAAAAAAAAATCACCCTGCTAACAATCATTTTTTCTGGGCTATAATAGCTCCATATCCACTTCAAATTACTTGAAAGATACTGGAAGGCAAAGCACTCAGTAGGAGTCTTTGAAGTACCTCCTTCACAGTGCTCTAGAGATCCTGGTAGTGCAGGGGTTAACCTGAGGCTAGGGAAAGTGCTGGGAAGATCAGCATTGAGGGAGCCTTGAGGATGGGAAGAGATTTACTGTGAGCTTTGGAATATGTTCATTATAATTATGCTCTGGAAAAGAAGAGAAATTAATAAATACACTGAAAAGCAAGAGCATGAGGAGACGATGAAAGCAGCAGCAGTGTGGACGTGGTAAGGATGCTCACCACAAAGCAGAAATACCAACCCTAATTAAAAGCAGTGATACTATTAACAGCAGAGACCGATGGCTCTGGCAAATGCTCTCTGGACTCCCACCTGCCTGCAGCTGCATCAGCTGCTGAGGGCCAGCATGCAACCCTGACCTGCTGTGGTAGCCCAGATCCAGACCATCACTTGCAGGTCACCAGCAGGCAGGACTGCAGCAGCACTGGAGGATTTCATACCCTCAAAACTGACTCTTCACTCCAGCACACACATTTTGTCCCTCACAAAGCACAGAGATGAGGCCTCCCCATTTTCTGTGCCAAGTGCTAGGATGTGCTGCCTCATTTTATGGAGAAAAAAGAAATCCGAGTGCCATGGCTGAAAGAGAAGCACTGATTCCTAGAAAAACTTCTAAGGTTTTTCTGCTTCTTATTTCTTGGGTCTGCTCCCCTCGTAAAATGGGCAACAACTGAGCAATCGGGGAAGAGAAAGGAAACTTCAATTGCACAAAATTTTGCATTGGCAACTCTGATTTGAGACCTCAGTATCTATTTTAACCTAACCCTTCTCTTCGCTTCATTTGCTTCCCCTGGTTCCTTCAAGCACATTGCCTTACCAATGCAGCCGTAACAAGGGAGTTGCAGTGGGTGGGGAGACTCTTGTTTTTTCCCTCTTTTGGAAATACTTCAGAGCAACCATCTGTCAGTTCCCACCAGCCTGCAGAGCTTCTCTGACAGCAGATACAGGCAGCATCTCCCTGCTCAGCACCAGTACTGCAAAAGGAGGGGACAGGGGAAGAGATGTGCAGGGCTTGGGAGCAGAGCTGAGGGTTGCAGCTGGTGTGAACGCTTTTGCTGAAGTGAGAAACCACACCAAATAGCTTCTCTCTCTCACATCCACGTGAAATTGTTTGTCTGCTACAGTCAGTCTAAACCAGAGATTTTGTTTATTGCTTTCTGTGGCAATGGGAAAGATGGTGTGGCTGTGTAACAGCCTCCTGTCCAGGTTTGGTGAGATCACCAGGGTTAAGCAGTAGCTTGGTTGGAAACGTCCCATAGGAGCAACGTGCTATAGGAAAAGGGCTGCTGGGAGCTGACTTGGTGGTGAACTGACAAGAGATGAGAATCATAACTTAATAATTTCATGCATCTTGATTGTTTTCAAGTCAGTTTGCCAGAGGAATGGATAAATAACATGACATAGCAGAAGTCAGTACTGAAACCAATAAGCACCAAAAAGCTATGAGTTTCTGCTGTGTTTGTATTGTACATGAACAGTGACTCTGCTTGCAGGAGTGAATGTCTCTGTTGCACATGTGTCCTGGGTTCAGCTACAGCAGTCATTCTTCCTCCTCCTTAGTAGCTGGTGCAGGGCTGTGGTTTTGACTTTCAGTCTGGGAACAACGCTGATAACACCGATGTTTTTAGTTGTTGCTCAGTAATGTTTACTCGGACCAAGGACTTTCTCAGTCTCCTGCTTTGCCAGAGAGGAGGGGAAGCCAGGAGGAAGCAGAGGCAGGGCACCTGACCCAAACTGGCCAAAGGGGGATTCCATACCACAGCACGTCATGCCCAGTATATAAACTGGGGGGAGTTACCCGGAAGGCCCAGATCGCTGCTCGGGTTGGGCTGGGTATCGGTCGGCGGGTGGTGAGCGGTTGTGTCCTTTTCCCTTGTTATTCCTCTTATCATTATTATTGGTAGCAGTAGTGGTTTGTATTATACCTTAGTTACTGGAGAGCTGTTATCTCAACTCGTGGGAGTTACATTCCTTCGATTCTCCTCCCCATCCCTCCGGGAGCGGAGGGAGGAAGGAAAAGGGGGGGGAGTGAGCGAGCGGCTGCGTGGTTCCAAGTTGCCGGCTGGGCTTAAACCACGACAACATGAAACAACAGAAATCAAGTCCTATATCCATCCATCCAAGTGCTTGTTCTTGAGGAGCTGGTACAGTTATTCACTCAAGAAATAGACAACTAATTTGCATTTCCTTGATGTTCCATGAATCTGCTTTTGAAGGGCTTGTAGCAATATGCTGATGGAATACAATACTTCCAAATATTTAGTTACCAACTATTTACCAACTTACCAAACTGTATGACAGCTTTACCTAATACCAACAATAGACTGGCCATCAAAAAACCCCTCATAATGTTCTGTATTTCAAAACTCCACCCCCGCCACCACCCCAAGTTCCATACTCCCTTGATTGCACCAAACCTTTGTGCATTTTCCCCTCCTGTCTGGGAGGTGACCTCCATTTTCCACCTTGACTTCTTCACATTCCCCAGGCTGTCATACCTTTTTACTGCTGCAACTGCTGTGTGAACAAATCCACACGTCTTTTAACACAGTCTAAGTCCTGCAGCCAGACTAACAAAATTATCCTAAATTATCCATGGCTCTAGGGTGCAAACAGCCAGCTGGTGCTGGCCACCAGTTTCTAGTGCTTTCAGTCTACAGGTAGCATAGGTAGAGCCAGAGTGGATATTGTACCCAGGCACTATATATACCACACCTGAAGCACAGATAGCTTTATTTCCAATAGGAGCTGAGAATACATGTGCTTTTTATGTGACAATATGGCTGCATATAGTCAGAGGCTCTAGGTAAATGCAATTTTTAAGTAATTTTTTTTTTTAAATGAAATTTTAATGCTATAGAAATCCATGGAGGAAATAGAGGAAAAAGATTTTACTACATACAAGGAAAGCTCACTTTTGTTTGATCTGTCTCTTGTACCCATTGGAAGCAGATATGTTTATTTACAGCACAATCTCAGCTCCACTGAAGTCAAGGGGGAGTCTGCCACCAAATTCAGAGGCAGCAGGCTGGTGCCTCCAAGGAGTGATCCACTGAGCATGCTCACCTCATCTGCTGCAGAAGGAGCCACTAATAAATGCCCTTTGGCTGCTTGCTGTGCTAAACCCATTTATCTGAACCATGACAGCGTAAGAAGCAGTTTTAGCGATTAACCCACTTTTGCTGCCATAAAACTAATCAAGCTTCTTCTTTTTATTTACTAGGGCAGTCCGTTTTAAGTTCCCAGATGCTCAATTGTAGGGGGGGACAGAGGAGTTTTGCACGTTTAAAATGGAGTATTGTATTCATTTAGGGAGCAGGAGGAGAAGAAAACAGCAAGGGATCCTTTCCCGTCTGAAGACTGACAGCTTGGCAGCCTCCGAAACAGAAAAGTCTTTGTTTATTCCATCATGGCCACAGTGCCTACAGCTGTCAGGCCGGCGCTCCCATACTGGCCAGCTCATGATATCAGGAAGAACCACTGTATCCAAGTCATCATGGACAAGCTGAGCAGATCCATCAAAATGTGGTATGGGAGCCAAGCCAACAGGTCAGGCCATGTTTCAGGCAGCTGATAGCTGAAGATTGGGAGGCCCTGGAAATACAGGAGGGTTAAAATGCTTAACATATCTATAAATCTGTGGAACGAAACTTCAGGGAAAATAACAGTGCAAGAAAGCTGTCAGATGCTACGGAGGAGGGTGGTTGGAGGGTACTGCTTCTCTTTGAAATGGGTTAGCAGTGTTAAATATGCACTTTGAAGAGCAATTACAATCTGAAACTGTCATATATCCCACCTCCAACTGTCCTTTCCCGGCTAGCATGCATGAGCAGTGGCTCCCACCTGCAAACTGTGTGTGAATGGGCGGAGAGGCTGGTGGTTGAGGAAGTCCTAAACCATGGCATTAATGTTCACATGACAGGTCCTGAGAGGTGCCAACCTGAGTTATCCCCACTGCACTGGGAGAGCAGTGGTGGGCAGGGACGTGGGGGTAAAGCAGATGAGCAGGAAACACTGTTTGCTGAGTTTTCGTAAGACAAGACACTTAAAGCACAGCACATGCTATTGTCTTGATTTCTAGCAACAACAGTTCAGATGAATGCCCATGGGAAGCATGGGGCCACAGAGCCCACTTTCCCCCTGCTTTATAGCACTGAAGAAGAGCACAGGTAGTAGCTGTTGGTGGTGGCTCACTGGAGGGGTTATAGGCTGCCCAGCTTCCCTTAGCTAGCACTTTTCTCAGCTCCGGTTCAGGCACACCTTGAGCCAGCACCTAAACAAAAGAGCTTTGCCCACAGCTTCCCTCAGCCAACTTTAAACTGCAACTTAAACAAACAGTCCCTGGCCATGACTCAGAGCAGCATTGCTCACCAGCATGCAACCAGGACATGCGCTGTGCCTCCATCAACTGCCATTTCAGCTACTTGCAAAGTCCCCCTACTTGCTTCTTGCATTTCCTAATCCACAGGAGACATCTCCTTTCTCCTTTACCTCCTAGGAACCATGACAAGTGCCTATTAGAACTATTATCAACACTTTGTTCTTCAAAAAGCCATTCCACTGCACTTGCTGCCCCTTTCAGCACAGTGTTTACACCAGCCCTGCTGCTCTTACCATGTACTCTAGCTGGGGACTGGGGAAACCTGGTGTATGAAATGTTGTCTTGAAAGCATTAAGGTTATTACTGAGATTGGGACCTTTCAGAGATGCTGCAGCAAGCAAGCCAAGGCTGGCTGTTATGTTGGACAAATGTTTGCCTTGCAAGAGACCGATCAACAAGAGCTCAGGCAGTAAGGCAAGCTTGGCCACAGCTGCTGGCCCTGAGCAAGCCATTGGAGGACTTGCTAATAAAATAAAAAGAGATAATAATCTAAGTGGAGCTAAGGAACAGCCAATAGCACTTGTATATTTTAAACTCTTGAAATATGTAAGACAACTGGCTTAGACCCTATGTTGTTTTCTTGCCTTTAGTGGCAAGTACCAGCAAAACTAATGAAGATGGCAGTCAGAAAGCAGAAATGGTTTGTAACAGTAACTGGCTCCAGATTTGACTGACAATTCTAATAGTTTTCAGCTGACTCTGGCAAAAGGGAAAGCTATGAACACTAGGGAAGTGCTGAAGGGAGATATGGAAGTGTGAACGGGAGACTAACACTATAAACTTCTGAATGAAAAAAACCCACCAAACCCAAACCATCAAACCCCATGATTTTTACAAGGGTTTTCAGGCGCCCACAGCAGGGAAGAGGACACGGGGGAGCACTGGTAGCACTCAGGAGTGCCTCCCAGGAGCCATGGACAGGTTCACAGAAACAGTTTGCCTAAAAGCAGCTGGGATATTGCTAGCTTTTGGGCTACGAACCCAGGTACAAATGCTACTGAGGCCTTTGTGATCCTCCACCGAAAAAAAGTCCTCCATGAGCAGCAAACCCACTGCATGGCCCGTGCCCCTGCACTGTCCCACTGCAACAGTCCATCTGCTTGTTGGTGGTCCCTGGGACATCCCAAAGAGCACACCTAGATCCTCACCCCTCTCTGTGATTTCTTTCCCATGTTTTTCTCTCTCCATTCCCATGTGCTTGGGCACTTCACTCCCTGATGTGGCCTCTAAGCCAGCTTCCCAGGTGCCTCCCTGCCCTCAGTCATCTTCTCTGCCTCTTGGCAGGTCAAAAGCCAGCATGGGATAGGGCTAATCTGAAGCTACACAGGGCTAGCTGGGAGACAGTTGCCACCAAGCAGAAGGCATGGCCCTTACTTTTCTCCTCACCAGAGGCATTAATAATTTTCTCTCCAGCCATGGATTTCTACATTGAGCTTATGGAAAACTTTTTCTCTCTGAGGCCTCCATCAGTCTGCCTAATATGTTTATATGACCAAAAGATTCAGATTATCACAGGCAGACAGAGAAACAGGCAGAGGGAGTGTATGGATGCAGTCATTTTTGGGAGCTATATTAAAGACCTGGACTGCTATATGCACACTTTAAAAAAAAAAAAAAAGAAATCTGTAACAAAAGGGTTTTTACTAGCTTCAAAAGAAAGATTTCTGGGGAGCTGACAGTTAGCAAATGGTGCTAGATGTGCATCATCCAGGTGTCTGGCAGGTGCCCCTAGAGAAACAAAGTCCGTATTTCTACATGCTCCGTTCACCCTTTGGGAGACACTTCTTCCTCAGACTGACATTTCAGTTACATTCATTCCCTGAGGCATTTTACAGGAAAACACAGCAATGTATTTGATTGTTCAGGAGGTACTGAACTTTACATAGATGACATTTGGAAACACAGAGAGCTCACGCCTGGGAGCTCCAACTGCTTTGAAAGAAGCATAGCTGCTGTACTCAATTGTATAGAAATGTAAATTTGGTGTGGTAGTAATACTGAAACAGGGGAGAAATTAGTGCTGCTGGATTGTGCTAACCTCAGCTGCAAAGTGTACTGAAAGTTTTCAGTAAAGCTGCTAAAAATGAAGAATAGAAAAGACTTCTTGCAGTGAAAGCCTGTGTGTGGAGAGCCACTATCCTCTGGCTGTCTGAAGCCAAAGTCCAAGAGTGCCACTGGGATAACATCCTAATGAACGTGAAATGTGAATGTTTTAAGAAGCCCAGGGTGTTTCCAAGGTCCCAGTCCCAACACTGACCACAGAATTAAATAATGTGTCATGCATTTTAGATAATGCCTCAGTTGAACAGGCAGCATGTGTGAGGGAAGTGCAGGTGTGGGTATGTTACTCCTCATTAGCCCCTGCAGAGGAGTTGGTGTGAAGGAGAGTGGGTCCAAATAAGAATATGCCACATATTTGAAAATGTGCTGAGTCAGCCTTTATCCTGTGTTTAGCATTGTCAAACCACAGAAAAACTTCATGGAGGTAATCTGTCTCACACCGACAACAGAAGCAACAATTACATGCACTGCCAAATGCAGTTATGGGAGAGCTACAGCAACACAAGATAAGCCAAAACCCCAAACCTGCTGTCATGAGAGCAGCCCCTGCGAGATGCTTCATATTGTGAATGTTAATGGTGAGTGAGTGGCCTTGAGAAGGGCACAGGGGTTACAAATGCAAGGCAGCTCTGTGGTCAGAGGAAGGTGAGCCTATGCCAGGGCAGATACACCCTCCAATCCTTAGAAGATGAAAAGACAGCCAAGGCAGACGACATGGTCCAGAAGATGGGCCATAGCCCAGGCAAGATGCTGGATTAATGACCACTTGGCTTTCTCCTATGGCTGATAAGAGAAGCTGGCATGCAAAACTGTAGCTTGGAAAAGGACAGGGGCTCCTGGCCAGTGTGTGGCTCATTTATTTGAGCCCCGTATGCTCCACAAACCAGCCAAAAGCTGGGCATTCAGCCCCATCAATTGCATTTACCCCATCAGACCTGGGAGCAAATGGGAAGTCATGACGCAGTGCCATGGATTTACAGAAGCCGGGACCAGAGGAGAAAGTCTCCAGCACAAAGTCAAGATATGACAAGTCTGTGTAAAGCCTCAGTTTTTCACACGTCATCTCTCTCATTTCTGAGTACATATTGAAATATATTCTGCTCCCTGGAAAAATCTTGCCTCCCTTCTTTCCAGCCAGAGAGTTGCAAATGGGTTTGTGAACCTTAGTACATCATTTACTGCTGCCGTAAATCTGGAACAATGTACACTATCAGATGTGCAGTTCTCATTTATAAAGCAGGATTTATGGTTTCACCCCTTAGATCTGCAGATGGGTTTTATTGTGATTTATGCCTGTGTCATGAAGGACCATATATAAGAATTACCTGATGTTATCAAGGGACCTATTCTTTTTGGCCCTTATCTTTCTTCTGAAAGCAGAGACTACTTAATCACTGTTAGCCATATACTGAGTGCAGTGTCCTCTCTGATTTACCCATATCCCTGTTTTCAGTATTATTAACTTGTGATGTTAGGACTAACCCAATGAAATACTCACAGCACATGCTGAATTGCAACTATATATACAATTTATAAATGGCTCTTCGGTGACTGTGTTGGTAAATATAATTACAGTCCTAAAGGAGATATTACATCAACATTAACTGAATGCTAGCATGAAACTGAGGTATGAAAAAGGCTCTTTGGGAGCTCTGAGTAAAATATTTAGGTTTCCACCATTATTGGTAGAGGCTACACCTCAATAACATAAATTATAGGGAAAAAATCCCATTTTAGAGAAAGGTGGAGGCCAGATTTCTTAAGTATTCAGCCATCTAACCACGACTGATTTAAAAAGGCATTGAAACACTACAGAGAATCTTGCTTGGAGAAGCAGAGAAACACCCAGCAGAGTTTCACTGTACTGCATGCATTAGTCTCCTGTGGTTTTCACTAGAGCTGGGTACCTAAAAGCTTGTCAGAATGGCGCTTAGGTTTCCCCACATCTCCACATGTCCAGTGCTGACAGGCCCTCAGATATCAGGCTGATACCCTGTTCTTTCTTGAAAGGTAGTAATTCATAGGCTCCTGGAGATGTTTTGGTATCTTACAGTCATTGGA
This sequence comes from Nestor notabilis, assembly GCF_000696875.1. Lineage (NCBI taxonomy): Eukaryota > Metazoa > Chordata > Aves > Psittaciformes > Psittacidae > Nestor > Nestor notabilis. The sequence continues at coordinate 12,382 of NW_009912228.1, forward strand.
ATTGCCTTTGATGCTAGGGTCTAACTGCATAAAAAAAAAAGATAACCTGTGCCCCTTAGGTGGCTTTGAACCATCTGCAGTGATTGCTAGGAGATGCTGCAGTATTTCAATAGATCTGTTTACTCTCAGATATACTGGCAAGGCTCAAACATGAAGCTCCAGCATTGCATCCCATTTTGGATGCTCCTTGGCCATATGGGTCTGGCAGTCCTTTTCTCTGCTATTGGTCTGGAAGAGATGGGGAATTTCTCAACTCAAAAAAACTCATACAAGCCTGCAGTGAGACACAGTCTTGATGAGAAAAGTCTTTGAATCTCCTTCAGCCTAACGGTGAATTAACTCTTGGTTTCCTGCTTCTTGCTGATCCCAGTGCTAGGAAACAATACAAACTGTAGCATTGCTGCTGCCCTTCCAGCAGCTGCAAGTGCCTGTGGTAAGAGAAGGGCCCAAGTGCATTTGTGGCTCCACCTGTGCAAACAGGTCTCAGTAGTGTTTGGGCATGAGCCCAGTCTTGGTCTAAAGCACCACAGACCTACCATAAGGGCAAACCTCAAGTCTAATCACACATTTATCTAGATGAGGGGATAATTGCAACAACAGCGCTCTTCCCCCTTCCATTTTTACCTTGGCAGTAACAAGTACTCCCAGGGAAAAGGTTAGGGCAGTCAGAGTATCAAGCCCTCAGAAAGCATCAGCCTGTGAGATGCTACTGCTGACCCTCCTTCCATGGGCCGTCCGTTGGCCTTTTCTTTCTGCCTGCCTATAGCAGCAGCTCTCTGCAGTGCTGTCTCATTTCAGGGAGGGAATTAAAGTGCTTTCAAGTAGCGTTTTCCTCCCTTTGTCCCCCAGGACATTTGTGAGAGCAGAAAGATAGGGATTGGAGGGAGCACTTTCTTACCCCAGGGTCCATGAAGCTTTTTGCCTTACAGGAGAGGAATTTACCAGGCATAGATCTCTGCTCTTGCCTTGCCTGACATGATGGTAGGATCTTCCTCTCTCATGGAGAAATATCCCCTTCAGATTTCTGGAAAAAATGTTGGGAATTTGGGTCATTGAAAAGATTGTACAGAGGATGTCAGGGCTTGGTGGAATGGTTCATTTAAATTAATTTGGCTTTAGGAAATTACTCTCAGGGTTTGAGTCCTGGTTGGTTTTTACATCCACATAAAGGTTGTTGTGCCAAGACTTCGAATCTGAGTGCTGGCACAGAACCCACAGAGGGAGAGGTACTGGACTTAACTTGCTGCAAACCATGTGTGGATGTAAGCTGCTAGGAAGTCTTTTTAGGAGCTCAAGAGTTGCCTAAGCTGCCTGTGTAGGCACAGACATTTTGTCTGAGGTATTCTTAGTGCATGCCTACCAGGCTGAGCCACTGCAGGGATTTAGGGAAAGGAATGCTAAATTTGTGGATCCCAAAGAGAGCTGTAGATGCACATGATGTGCTGAGTGGTTCAGCCTGGACAGGATGGGAGCACTTCTGAGACCCAGATATCTCAACCACTGTAAACATCTGGGGAGGTTTAAACCAGGAGGCGCCTTTGGAGTTTACACATGCTGAAGGTCTGTCAAAAGCTGAATAGTATTTTTTCTGCATTGCAGCATTAGACTTAGGCATCTCTATCCCCCTTTAAGGTTTAAATCCTTAAGTAGATCTTGTTCATACCATTCAAATAGATTTGGAGAATTTTCTTACTCTGTGTGCAACTTCCCAATGACTGTTCCATTTACTTTCAGGTTGAGAGCCTAAAGCACCCCAATTTAGAGTCTTAACTGCTAAGTTATACATGTTTTTCATCAAAGCAAGTAGAAATCTTAAATGAGATATAGATTCTTACCAAAATCTCAGCTTTCAGCAGTTCTTGTTACATCCATTTAAAAACACGTGTAGGCAGAAGAGGTATTTTTTTTAAGTATACAGATCAATTTCTTCTTCAGACTCCTATAATTCAAACAGCAGTTTAAGGACTACAAGATATATCCCCCATTCCTAGTGCTTTTTATTACATCTCCCTATTTTCTCACATAGACAGAAATTTAAGAACAAAAATCTCAGCCCCAGAGGAGCATCTCAGCGCAAGTGCATAAAAATGAGAGGCTGTGATGCTCAGTGTTTTGTAGCTTTCTAAGTGGGCCTAGAAACACTTACAGCCGTAGCTAATCACATTACATTTGCTTAATTAATGGGAAGAGCCTAAGCTCTCAAACTGACAGGCTTTGATAGATGAGTACAGCTGCCCTGGCTTTCAGCAGCATGTGTGAGTGCTTAATGGGAAGGGTGGGGGGACGGACAGTAGGAGATGCAAAGCCATGAAATAAATGTACCATATGCGAACAGAACTCCCATTTATGCTTACTCTGCACCTGAGATGGAGAGGTAGTTCCGAGCTGCGTTTGTGTGAGCTGGACCTGAGGCTGTGAAGGGATCTGACCCATCAGTGCTGCATGGAGGGGGCAGCTCTTTCTCTGGCACAGCCCAGGCACATCACTATGCCCTGGGTCACCAGCCCTCGGGGGGGCTCCCACCCACTTAATATCACTTTAGGCAGCCTGAGAGAACCTTGTTGTAATAAGGAGTTGGCTATAAATGAGAGCTAGAGAGTAGAGAGAGCCTCAGTGGTTTCCTAGACAGGGAAAG
>NW_009912228.1:15047-26544 GCF_000696875.1 Nestor notabilis
GATGGCACAGAAGATCACCTGCATTTTTCAAAGTTAACTCACTACTTAAATGAGAAAACAGCCTTCTATCTTGAATTATCTGCTCCTCCAAATGACTTCTCATGTACTTGCATATATGAGCCTGAAACACATGATATAAGCAGCTGCCAGGCCAACTGCTCTAATGATAATCGAGCCAGTTGTACATACTTTCGTACATCATACCCCACTGCATTCAACTCTTGCTCACCCTGTTACCAACTGCTTCTTGTCTTTTCTCCAGGAAATGGACTTTATCAGTGTAATTTGCAAAAAACCCTCCCAACCCCAGCTGGGGAAATCATACTCTCCCCCATTTCCCTTCCACCACTTTCTTTAGGGCTTTAAGTTGCACAGCATGACCAATTAAGAATTCAAACCAGGTAGAAAGTGAATATACAGTAGCAATAAGAGCCAGTGGCATGATTGATGATGCTTATACAAATGCTTCTGGCTTGAAAAGCAGTGTCTGGGTTGATTCCAGAAACTGTGTCTAATTTCAAAAGGATCTTATGAAAGGAAAAAAAAAAAAAAAAGAGGGTTAGCAGCACATGCTGCAGACGACAACTTCCACAGATTATTCCATCCCCAAAATATCAAGCAATTACTAAGAGCAAAGCGTGAGAGAACTAACAAGAGCTTTTCCTCATACTGATCCTCCTGCACGTTAACTGAAATAGGCCTCAGACTTTTTTTTTCCTGTGGGATTCCCAGCAGTTAGAGTTGCACTGGTCTAAGTGTGGTTTTAAACTTACATTGTTACATGTATTAGGAAAAATAGTTTAAAATTATGAAAACCTAAGTAGCAACTAATGACAGTAAAAAAAACAACTCTGAATTTCCCATTGATTCAAATGGATCAGCGCAATTTTTGAAGAAAACTAGAGATTTTCTTACATCACCTCTGATTTTTACTGACATTTGCTAGCAATGCCCATCTGTGGGTCTGTGCATTTGTGCACAGCTTCGACATAGTTAAACCAAACCCATCACTCCCTGCCAGTCTTCTTCATCAATCAATGGCCCTTCAGTACTGTCCTGGCACATCCCCTTCTGCCAGCGATGGCAGGAAGGGAACAGAAATCCTATGAAAAAAGCCGTTAACCCAGATTTATCCTGGAAGCCGCCAGGCCCAGGAGCAACAGAAGATGAATACAGGGTGGGTGCTAAGGAAGCGTGCAGACCTGCCAGCTCTACAGTGACACAGGCGATGAGCTAGTGGATATCTGGATGCCTGCCAGCAGGGCTGCTGGGCATATGGAAATCTTGGGCACATGCAGAGGGACACTGTCCTCTGTGCAGCAGGTCAGATGCTTTGGGATGCATTAGCCTTCTTCCACATTTGTGGAGGCAATTCTGAATGATCCTGTTTGGGATGCATTAAAACATACTTTTGGACCATAAGGAGTTGTTAGAGTTGTGTGTACAGGCTGTAACAGGACTGGGAGAACCCCAGAGGCTCTAGAGCAAGTGCATGGGTCTTGAAAGGTGGTTAGGATTGACAGGTAAGCTGGAGATCTCCACTAATACTTGGTACTGTGGGTAGTATTTGCACTAATCTAAATGAAGTGCCTAATTTAGGACTGTAGTCTCCAGAGGTCCTTGTGTATTCATTGGAGAGAGGCTCCCTTTCCTAGGATGTGATCCACAGCAGAGCCTGTATTACATGGGAGATGAGCCCATTTCATCCAGCAACTGCAGAGGGAGCCATGGTAGTTTGGACTCCACTTGCACACCTAAGTCAGACACACAGTTAAATGCTGTGTCTATCGGAAAGGGGGAAGCCATAGTGTTTATGTGTTTAAGCAGATGTCTGGATAGGACAGGACAAACCCCACCCTAGGGACAAGACCTCACTGGACAGTATCCTCATGATTCAACAAGAAACACTTCCTTCAGGGTCATGTTAGCATGACCCCTGCTCCTGGGCTTGTTCTAGCTCTTTGCAGCAGTGTAAAACATGATTTCCCTTTATCCACACATCTGAATCATACTAGGATCTGACTGGCACCTACTGCCATCAGTCTGTGTGTGGTGCAAACGGTACATGCTCAAAGGTGGGTGTATCATCCCTCTGAGTAACTTAACCATGGTAAGACATGCTACCTCTCTAAAAGCTTTTAGCTCCTTTGATGACTACACTTCATTGCTTTTAAGGGGGGTGGGGGGCTATCCTTAGTATCAGTAGAGCTCTTCAAGTAGGTTTAGGGATTTCAGGATGCTGGCTGTTCTTTTGTTTTGTAAATACTGAGTGAGCTGGAGTCAGATGGGTAATCACAATGCTTAGTTTAAGGCATTGTTGCATGTGGCAATTCATTAAAAAGCCCCGGGGAATGAGAATGAGGTTTTTATTTTAAAAGCTATAATGTCTAGGACACACACAATGTTCTCTCCTAACCCAGATTTGTCACAGCCAGCTGCTATAAAATGCCATTCTCTGCTGTAAGCCATCTTCAATGTATTGTCATTATAATTGACAACAGATTTTTTTATGTTTTTTTTCAAGTGACACTCGAGGAGGATTGGAGGATGACAGCACATGACTGCATAAAGTTATAGTTAGGGAAACATGGGAAGAGGCAACTCTTCCCAGAGAGCTCGTGGCTGTCAGGCAGGGTTTTATTTTGTGTGTCTGATATGGGATTAAGCCAAAAGGCTCATGGATTTACTGCCATTTGTGCTCTGGTCCTTTACAAAACCAAGTAAAACAGTGTCTATTTTGAATACACTGGATTAAGATCTGGCCTCACATTTTGCAGGGTTTGGGCATCAGAGCGAGTCCCTGACAGGGCCTGGTGTGCATGAGAAGACTGGGGGAGGGTGAAGAGAGCTGCCCGCACCACTGTCCTGGGCTTTCCAGCCTGGTTGTGAATGAGCCACTTTGGCCTGCTGGGACACCCCTGCCTTGCAGGCTGCTGCATGGTACGCATGGGGAAGTGTCTCCAAATTCGTTTTCAGGGTTGAAACAATCTCTGTCCCATTTACATTTCAGGCAAGCAACGTTAAGCTCTTCTTTGCCTAATTACTGCCCCCCCTCTGCCTAAAAGGTCCTTTTACTCATCCAGCTGACAGAGATTCCTCTTTGCTCAATGAAGCCCCTGCTCCCATGCCATCTTACAGGCACAGCCTTGAGCAGCAGGACTACATTTTAGATCCTACATTCAAAAAGTCTTCAGCAAAGAAGAAACATTAAATGTCACTAAGTCTTAAACAGATGGAGAGTCATCAGCAAAAACTACAACAGAATGCTCCAGAAAGGTGATGCAATGAAGAAAGGCTCTTATACCAGCTATGGTGGATAATATGGAGGGAATATAGAAAGGTAGTGATGGAGGAGTAAAGGCAAAGAGAATGAAAAGCAGATAAGTAGAAGGAAAATATGAAAGGAAAAATTATCTGAGTGCTGATTTTTTGAGAGCTGTCTTACTCTTGTAAGCTGCAAAATACAAATGCTCTGCTTGAAAGTAGCCTGCACCAGCAATGCAAAGCATTTTCTTTGTAATGCATGCTTTTAGTGAGCACTCCAGATTATGTTGTAATGCTCTGCCATAAGTCTCTTAAGCCACTGTACTGAGTGTACCCTTAACTGCAATAGTTTTATGAGGGTAGCAGGTCAGATGGACCACAGCCCTTCTGCAAACCAAGCCTCTTACTGTACTCAGCAGATACTACTTGTCCTAGGTCTTAGACATTAAATACATCTCTGTTAATTTTTGTATGGCAAAAATGCAGAAAATCATAAAACCATAGGGTGGTTTGGGTTGGAAGGGACCTTGAAGACCAAAGCTCCAACCCCCCTGCCATGGGCAGGGACATCTTCCACTAGACCAAGTTGCTCAATGCCCCATCCAACCTGGCCTTGAACACTGCCCAGGTTGGGGCAGCCACAGCTTCCTGGGGCAACCTGTTCCAGTGCCTCAGCACCCTCACAGTGAAGAACTTCTTCCTTATACCTAATCTAAATCTACCCTCTTTCATTTTAAAGCCATTCCCCCTTGTCCTGTCACTATAAGCCCTTGTAAAAAGTCCCTCTCCAGATTTCTTGTAGGCCCCCTTTAGCACTTCTTCTTTGAATATAAAAATACTTGTAAATAGGCTACCTCTGAATGTCACTCTCATTTTTATATGGTTTTGTATTGCTAATCCCAGTGAAGACAGGCTCCTTGAGTACACTGTGCAGAGCAAAGAAGTGCAACAAAGAAGTGTAGGAACTAGCAAGATTCAGAGTGCAGGTTAATAAAAATAAACTTCTGTTGAAAAAAATCCCTCACACCCGTAAACAGACAAGTGATTGATTTACCCGCATAAGCATCTTTCTTCCTTTTAGGAAGATGTTAGCAGATGAAGACAGGAATAAATTATGTAGCAGAATTGAATGTTTTATGTAGAGGTCATTTCTTAATTGAAATTGTCCAGTAAGAAGGATGGCTATGAATTAAGGCATAATTGCAAAGCCACATGCCTTTTGTATGAATAAAGAAGCTGGTCACAGCTTTTCTGTCAAAATGATTACTGAATTTCTGTCAAAATAAGTAGTGAATTGAAAATTATTGGTGAAGCTGGCATTTTTTTTTGTGGAGTGTGTCTCCTTTCACAGAAGCACTCTCCATTTCTGCTGCTAGAAGCCTAAGCAGTCCCAGCCACTTCTTCCCCTCATGGTGTCTAAATGCATAATATCTGATTTATACTTTTGCTCACTTGATGAAAAGTCAACATTTTTTCTGCATTTCTCTCCACTGCCCTCCCCCATTCTCTGTCTAAGAAGGGAAAAGCAGAGAAATAAAGCAGCCACAGAATACAGCCTCCCAGCACCTCTGAATGGACAATGTGCTTCAGCAGTGACTGAGGGCTCCTTTGAAACCAACAATAAAAGCATCTTTTCTGTCACAGAGCACAAGGCTCACAGGGGCAAGAGACTTTAATGATACCATTATCTTTCAGCAATTAGGACTCACTGGCACAATCCAGCATTGGTACAGGGACTGTTTTGTGCAATGGCTTAGTGAAACATAGACTGCTGAGACTTAGGAACATCATAAATTTCTTTTAATCTCAAACTGCCATGTATAAAAATGTACTAACACAGGCATAATCAGAATTCATGGGCATATTTTATCTTTTAAAAACATACGTCCGGGAACAGAGGTCTCCCCTCCTCCTGTCCTGTCCCCACATACATGAGCTATGTAACGCTTATTCTCCTGCTTCTCTCCTAACATGCTTGCAAAAATGGGTTTGAGCCTGCCAGCTGTGTGTATGTTTGCTGTGCATTGTCGATTATATTTCACTGACATACCCTAAGCCTCTTACGTTCAAACAAACAAATGTGCACTTAACTGTTTGTGCGTTTGTGCCATTTTATAAGGTAGAAGGTCAGCCAGGTTATCACCCAGCTTCTCTGCAAGGGCACTGTCCAAGAATTTTAATAGAGCTTTCAAAAGCCTCCCGTTACGCAAGGTGCTCTTGATGGATAGTCCTCCTGCCTCTGAAAGTTCCCTCTTGTTGCTAGACACAATGAAAGGCAAGCCATAATCTCCATGGAGAGTGCCCAGATTTTTTCGTGTCGCAGCGTGTAGCTGAGATGCAAAGCACGAATCCCTCTGCTCTCCTGCCACAACCAGGGGGATTAATTTCATTAGTTCAGAAAGCTATTTCAGAGGGAAGAGAAGGTTATGTAGGTCACCGATTCATCCCTACTGCCTTGCAAGAAGAATTCATTATGAAATTTCACTTTAATTAATGCAATGCACCAGCTCTTAATAGTATTTCATCAGGACATCTGGTAAAAGCACATTAACTAGAGTTTAATGTTAAGACATAATTGAACAGGACTCCTGTTGGAGCTTGGCTTTTGCAGTATGTTTCACTTCTGCTTCTCCTGCAAGCTGACAATTAAAAGAATTGTGAGACTCTCTCATCAGAAGTTGATGGAGCCTGATCCAAAGCCTTTTTGGCTTAACAGAAAGGCTCTGGTTAACATTTACAGGCTCTGAAGTAGGTCTCCAAGGAACAATCCCAACATCAATCTGCTATTTACATACCAGGTAGTACTGGTACCACTGCTGATGTATAATCCTGAATATAAAGTAACAACTCTGGTGTTTTGTTCCAGTTGTGTCTGAAAGGCCATGCTCAAATGGTCTTCATAAACCATTTTCTTTTGGCTTAACATAGAGCTTTTTCCTGTTCTAATTTTACCTCTGCATAATTGTGTGTTTTAATACTTATTTGATTATCTGCCCAAATTAATGTCAGCACAGCAGCCTTCCAAATAGCCGTATTAAATATTCACATCCAAATGGGATTTTTCAGCCCTTTCTTTTATAATGACCTGGAGTATAAATGTGAACTTGCAAAAGATTTTAGTTACTCAGTAAGTACCATGTCATGATTATTTAAGTCTAACTAACAGGCTAAAAAGTCTTTGGAAGATTAATATATTTAGAAAAAAATCGTGAACTGTTTGAAATCTTCTGTTTGATTTGAGGCTGCCTCCACTTCGCCTTTTCTTTTTTTGGGTAAGTGTTTGAATAGACAGTAACAGTAATAAAAACATCAGCCACTAACACAAGTGCAGATTGCTTAGTTTCTCTTTTACACTCTTTAGCAATTTTTTCACCATTGGCTTTGGGGCAGTTTTTGTCCCAACCTTCATTGAGAAGGGACAAGAAGGACTAACATGTGAGAGAAGGTTTTTCTTCTGGTTAGTTATTCTTTGAGTTATTTTCTGCACCAGTAGGTAAGAGAATGGGACAGGAGGGGTCTATGCTTTTATGGGAAAAGCATAGTATGCCCTCACTGAAAACCCCAGTGACTGCCCAGTGGTGCCCAGCATGCGGCAGTACCTACCCTGCACACACATGAAGGTGTCCCAAGGGTGTATTGACCTCCCTGGTCATGCCGTGCACCATACGGCTGGCTATGTCCAAAGGGCCCCATGACACCCACCCTGTCTGTGTTTGCTGCTGGACATGGTCACAAAGGGCAGGTGGGATTGATGGAGACCACTGGGACCAGGCCAGTCTACACAGCAGGTAAGGCCATCTCTCATCATAGATACAAAACAGATAATCCTGATACTGTGTGAAAACACAAAGAAATTGCTCCTGTCCTCAGCTGATTGATGCAGGGGATTAATTTCTGGGAAACAGCCCAAGTGCCCCAAAGAGGTGCTAAGACCTCCTTAGTGAGACAGTTTGGCAATTAATTTGACCCTGTCCTTGAAGCTGCTCCATGCAGTAGAGACAAATCCTAGCCCACACCATCAAATTCAAGGCACCAGCCTCTCCCCACGGAGGAGCACCAGCTCTACCCCACTTTTACAGAGCCTGTGGTAAAAGCAGAGTAAAGGCAGCAGCATAGTAAAAGATGCTGTGCTGTAGCCAAAGTGGCTCTCCAGTGATTTTTCAATGCTACAAGTCCCATACTGGTCATGATAAGAGGAAACCTAACTGAGACCCCTGTTAGGGCTGAAAAAACCTGCATCTTGGCATTAGTTGGCAATAAAACATACGGGCAGATTGCCTCCCTGTGACACTGGTCTCGCCTGTGGTAACCCTGGCCCAAGAAGAAGCAGCAGTTTATTCAGTACTGGCATCAGTATTATATATGGGGCCAGTCCTAGAGGTCCTCAGGAGGCCAAGAGAAACAGCCACACTGGCATTATATAGCATCATTTCTTTGTGGTTGCCTTAGGACAACATTGCCAAAGGACCTGTAATTTTGAAAATAAGTGGTAGCTTCTGCTCCTTGGAAACTTGAAAAAGCAACTTAGCTCTTAGCTGTAGGCTCACACAGCTTACACTTGGTGCTCACAGGTTTGTTCATCCAGCAGGCCGTGGCTGATACAGTCACTGGTATCAGGGACTCCATGGGAAAAGCAGGATTCAAGATTCTGTTCTGTAAGAAAACCAAAAGCTGTCACATAAATAAGTCCAAGGAGTAACTTTTACTTTACAAAGAGTAAACTGTTTTTTTTTCCTAAATGAAGTAGAACTTGTGACCTTTTCAATGTCTATTTTGTCTCTATGATTTGATAACCTGAATCCCAAATTAGGAAGGAGGTGGATTGTTTAGGGAAAAAAATCAATAGAAAATACTGGAAAATATGTCAGTTTTGGAAGCAGCCTATATTTATGTCCTGGTTTCAGCTGGGATAGAGTTAATTTTCTTCTTAGTAGCTGGTACAGTGCAGTGTTTTTTGATTTAGTTTGAGAATAATGTTGATAACACATTGATGTTTTAGTTGTTGCTAAGTAATGCTTACTCAAAACCAAGGACTTTTCAGTCTCATATTCTGCCAGTGAGGAGGGGCACAAGAAACCAGAAGGAAGCAGAAACAGGACGTCTGACCTGAACTAGCCAAAGGGATATTCCATACCACAGCACGTCATGCCCAGTATGTAAAAGGAATTGGCCAGGAGGGGCCAATTGCTGTTTGGGTATGGCTGGGTATTGGTCAGCAGGTGGTGAGCAGTTGTACTGCGCATCACTTACTTACTCCTTCCTCTCTCTCTTTTTTTCCTATTGTTAGTGTTAGTATTCTTAGTATTGCCTTATTATTATATTTTACTTTATTTCCATTATTAAACTCTTCTTATCTCAAACCACAAATTTTTACTTTTTTTTTCCCCCTGATTCTCCTCCCCAGGAGGTGAGAATGTGGGAGGTGTAACTGAGCAGCCGTGTGGTACTTTTAGTTGCCAACTGGGCTTAAACCACGACAATCTAGTAGGTATTTATAGCTTTTATCAGGGACTGAACCTCTCAAGATTGCTGGCCTTGGAGCTCTTCTTTCAGCATTTAGTATTTATCTTCAGTTAAGTCTATGCTAATTGTAGTTTCACAGCTTGAAGCAAATTGAGCACAAATCGCAGCAATACTAGGTATTCAGGCATCTCACCAACTTCAGCTCACTCTTTCTCCACACTTCAAATCTCTGCACTCTCATTTCTGCAGCCTACAGAACAAGATCTACAACCTCTGAATGTCTTGACTGCGAAGTGGTTGATTGATTGATTCATTTAAGATCCTGAAATGAAAAAGCATTAGTGCTACTTCTCTATTCTTACAGCAGCAGGTATCATGTGAATTTTCCCAGAGCAATTGTTATGCACTAGAGTAAAACCAACAAAAAAGCAGCAGAGTGCCACCTCTGACTTTATGTATTTTATGCTGGTGGTGTCACATCTTTGCTTTCCCCATCTCCCGCTGCAACTCTTCTTCCCCCATGAATCACTTCCTGGTAAAGGCTGCCCAAACACCCCCCCCATCAGGAAGCTAAGCCTTCTGGCCAAAGGGTGCTGAAGAAGGCAAAGAGACTTCACCAAAACACATGGGAATGAAACTCTGTGATCAGCTCTGTGGGAAACTCAATACCAGAAACTGGCTTAGGTCTTGTGAAGATTTGGAGACAGGGATGATTTGGAGGGCAAAGCAAAGCAGGAAGCTCCTGGGTGGGTGGGGAGAGGGTAAGGGAGGGTGAACACCACCCTGTCCCAGCTAACACCATTGTGCTTTGTTTGACCTCCACAGTTACATGAGCAGAGCTGAGTGCATCAGCCTTAACTTCAAATTTCTTGCTTTTTGTCTGTTCGTATCCCAACGACTGCTGTTTGAAACATGGCTGTTATTGAGCCTCTGCCCCACAAGCATGTGCTCAGGCCTTTCAGCAGGTCGACAGTGCCAGGACTCCTGCTTTAAGGGGATATGGGCTATTGAGATGCAAAGCAGAATGCCAAATGCCCGACTGTGTTAGACTGGTTAGGCTTGATTATTGTATCCAAGAGGAGCTGCTGTCACAGCAGCCACAGGGCAACACCTCTGTGTGTGGCAGTCCACAGACCAGCTTGTGACTTGTTCGGCTGGGCTCTTCTCAGCAGAGATTGTCTTAAACACAGACCGCCCAGTATCTCTTACCTAGATTTGCAGAGGATTTGGCTTCATAAAACAGGCTCCAATTCACAAAGCTCCTTTCTCTTCCTCTTGCTTCTGCTCTCTTATTGAGCAAATCCAGGATTTTGCCTGAGTCCCTCCTCTTTGGCTCCTGGACCTGACCACATGCCCAGTCTGAGCTCTCAGACTATGTTGTATGTGCTGTGACGTAGCACCCGTATGTTTCTCCTGCCTCAGGAAGCCTTGGCCTGCTGGCCACTTACAGATGACTTCTTCAAGCTGGAGTGAAGCAGCAGTGATTTGCCACAGTGGTGGGACCACCCCTCCCCCAACCAGAGAATACCTCTATGCTGCTGCTCCTTGTCTCTTCCCGTCATAGATCCAACACATGCAGAGTCATCTCCCTGCTCTGTTCTGTTGCAAGCAAATCCTGTATCATCCCAGAAATTCCATCTGTGAGATCATCTATGAAATATTTATTCCCCTCGCATGCAAGTGAAAAAGCAGCAAAGAGCCTGTATATTATTGATGGAATCCCTGATAGTCAAATACTGAATTATTTACAGCCTAATTGTGCAAGTGATGATGTGACTGATGAGATGACTTAGGCTGCAAAATGCAATTAATACATTTCACAAAATTGGTGACTTCTACTTCAGACTTTCTTTTGATGCATCAGTGATTCCCTAAAAGACAGGTAAGATCAGTTTGCAGGAGAACAACTAGAATATCCACAGGCACATGAAATACCCACAGAGCTTTTTCACAGTGCTGCTATAAAATAGAATAGTTTGGGTTGGAAGGGACCTTGAAGACCAGAGTTCCAAGCCCCCTGCCATGGGTAGGTTCACCTCCCACTAGACCAGGTTGCTCAAAGCCCTGTCCAAGCTGGCCTTGAACACTGTCAGGGGTGGGGCAGCCACAGGTTCTCTGGGCAACCTGAGCCAGTGTCTCACCACCCTCGCAGTAAAGAATTTCTTCCTAATATCTAATGTAAATATACCCTCTTTTCAGTTTAAAGCCATTCCTCCTTGTCCTATAACTACCTGGCCTTGTAAAGGAAAGGGCTATCAAACCACTAACTAGCTGCACAACTAGCTACCTAAAGATACACATCTGGAGCCATTTCAGATGCTCAGGTGAATCCTTCCTGGCTGCTACCTGTTGTTCCAGAAGGGCACAGACCTCCTGTAGGTCTTGTGTTACATCTGAAACTTTCAGACAAATGCCCTGGATACTTCAAGGCATCTCAGATGGCATTAAATACATATATGCAAGACACAGAAATGAGCCTATGTGACCACTGGCCCTGGCAGACCTCCCAGCACAGGCAGCAGTGACCAAGAACTGCAACGCTCCCTGCGCTGCAGCACCCTGCGTCTCCTTGTTACTGCAATGCTTGCTGTGTAGCTGTAATGCAGTACTTTGCACATGTATTAAAGGTCCTCCTTTCTGCCCAACCTACAAAGTTGGCAGAGTTAGAGTAGATTAGCCACTGAGCTCATAGAACTTTGATTTCCAGATGGGAGCTTTTTCGTCCAGCCCGAGGAACACAGGTTGATGTGGCAGGGGCCCTAGGGAGTTA
>NW_009912228.1:26575-31281 GCF_000696875.1 Nestor notabilis
TTATCTATTTCTCTAATTGCAAATATCTCTTGAGCCCTCTCTCTTATTATTAAATACATATCTGAACCCTGATACCTAAAGTAGATCAGAGATTGCATCTCTTAAAACACTATTATATTCTGTATTCCTCATTATATTCTACTCCTGACAGAGCTTGTGGGGGGGATTGCCTCCTTCCCAAGCATTCCAGCAGCATTTAGTGACCATCCCTTGAAATCACTGGAGCTGAAGAAGACCCTGGGCAGTCTGCTTTGGCCTTAGGATGGTTACAAGCACCAAAAAAAAAAAAAAAAAAAAGGCGAAAAGTCTGAGCCAGTATTACAATGACGTCCTCACTGGGCCTAATAACGCTGATTTCCTCTCAAGACTAGACACATCATGTATGTCTAAAACCCTCAGTCTATCCCAATTTACAAATTCTAGTACAGCTGTAGATATAAAGAGCCAGCCAAAACTAATTATGACAGATTAAGATACAAAGCAACATACTGCAATGCCTGTTGTTAAACTGAAACATCTGATCCAAACTGACAATTTCAGCCCCTCCTTAAGCTCTTGCTTGTCTTGGTCACCATCTCTTGCATTTTTCTGCTGATTGGCATCATCTGAACATGGTTTACGCAGATGTACCCGGGCTCTCATTGAGCAGCTTTGCCAGCGACAGCAGTGGCCTCCACTGAGACAGCCAAGAATGCAGATTTGTAGGGAGCTCATCTCCTGCAGGTCTGCAGAGGTGGGGTTTGTTCCTTTGGTTTTATTGTTATCACAGTTTTGTTCCATTTAGAGTTGGCAGGCAGAGAAGGACAATTAAAGCATCTGCTTATGACAGAGGAAAATGTATTTATTTCAGCCAGGTACTTTTCCTTTTCCTTCCCACCCCCTTTTCCTTATGAGAGAAACAAAGGTAGACAGACAGATGACTTTGCTTGTATAATATACATCTCAAAAGCTGATAAGAAAACAAGCCAGTGTCTGTTTTATAGGCAGAAGGACCTGAGGGAGGAAACAGCAACACTATTTACCTGAAGGCACTGGCAGAGCTGGGAGGAGATGCCAGATTGGGAAGGCGGTTACACCTTTACAATGCCAAAACTTACGTAGTGTTTTTATTTTTTTTTTGTTTGTTTTACAAATATTATTGTTTAAAATGAAAAAAGGAGGCCATTTGGTTATCAAATACAATAAAATCTTTAAGGTTTTACCCCTCTTCTCATTTTGTTTGAAAGCGTATATTGAAAGCAGGATAAGGGTATGGCCAGCTCTACCTTGTAAACTCCTCTTTAGTAGAAGAGGAACAAGATTGCTCTGAGACAAGCAAATACAGAGTTACCCAGGGACTGAAGATACTAGGTCACTTGGACCATCAGGTCTTTGGAAAATGAGTGCCAGGTGCTGCCTTACAGGATCTTTGTCCAGACTGTCTCTGACCACAACAAAGAAGTCCCTATCCACTGGATGCTGGTGGAAGAAAATAAGCCACCCACCAGCATGGTTGGTACTTTCTGTAGTGTATCACCAACTGGTGGGTGTCTCACAACCCAGGTCTCAGTGCTGTGTAGAGCAGGGAAGGTGCTCTTGGTTTCCTAACAGCCCTGAATATGAAAGAGTGAGTTAGATGGCAGTAGGCTTTGTATACCTCACTATTTTGAGCACCCTAGACTTGTTAGAGGTGCGATCCCTGTTGGAAAACACTCTGCTATAAACATTTTGAGGTACATGGAAGAAAACGGGCATACTTTCCCCGCTTGCCACTATCCTTTTCAGTTGCTCATCTGCTTCTTTCCCCCCCTCCCTGTTATTCTGCAATAGCTGTTGCTGCAGAAGCTGAAGTAACAATTAAGATAGATACTTCAGAAAAAGCAGGTGATTTCTCACATGCCATGCTGAGTACCCAGCAGATGTGACTCAAGATACACACATTCTGGTTTTGGGCAAGTATTCCCAAGGGTTCAGATAAAAATAATAAGGATGAGGGGTTTCAACAGAAATCAGGTTATTTTTAAGTGGAAGGTCTCTAGGGGATATTAACATGCCACCATCTTCCTGTGTGTGGGATCCCATAGTATTAGTTGTGTGTAATTAAAGAAATTAAGCCAGTAATCAGGCTAGACAGGGATTCAGGCAGGAAAGTGGTAATGGGGGTTACAGAAAATTGGGTTGGTTGCAAATATCAAACACCTTCTGATTTACTAGATGGTTTCAAGGTAGAACAAAATAAGATGCCTACAGGGAGATCTTCACCCCCAGAAGACTGTAGCAAGTCTCGAGAGCCAGGATTTGACCCTAATGGTTTTGGTCATCACAGTTCAGCCAACAAGGAAATGATACAGTGGGAGAAATGCAGTCATGGTCCGGAACGAGATCTCAGTTGACAAAGGGTGTTGCAACTTTACAGAAGCATTTGGCCCACATCCAATGTAAGAGTCCATGGAAGATATTTCTTTCCACTGTCCCCCTTTTAATCCATCCTCAGCATCTGTCATCACACGAAAGGGGACGGAGGCAGTGGAGCCAGCATTACACTAACTGGCTTGCCAAGCCAGCACAGACATTGGCCATCTTGTAGCCATGATAAAGACTGTCCAATTAGGAAAATGTTTTCATTAGCGTCACTCACCTGAAAAATAATCATCAGCCAACTTCCACTTGAAAAGGTAGCCTGGCAAAGAGTCAAGAAATGAAAACCAGTGGCAATATAAGACAAACAATAAATAACTAAGTCTGTGATGATCCACCATCTTGAACGGATCTTCAATACCCAACACCAGGATTTTCTGCGCTCAGACACATAAATCTCAGGCATTCATACTCTGCCAATATTTTAAGTCATGCCCATAAAGCATATCTGAACAGGATTTAAGCTGATGAAAAGCAAGTTGTTAATTTTAAAGGGGCTTGGTGATCCTGTGAATAGAGCCGATGGCTTCCGTCCAGCAGATGACAATCCACTGAATTAGAGAAAAATTTGCCACCACAATTCTTAGTGCTGGAAAGGTGTGAAAGAAAATGTGGCCCTTCCAGGATGTGCACAACCATATTTCTGATGCCACAGATGGTAGCCTGAATGGCTGCAGGTTTTTTGCCTTGTCTTTTCATAAAGCATAAAGATATTTAGTCTTCGCTGTTTTCAGGGAGACATTTTAGGTATAGTAAGCTTATGAAGAGACACATCCCAAAACACCTCTTCCTTTGAAGTCACCAACTCTCAGTGAGAGGGAGAAGAAGAAATAAAGAAACATTGAGCCAAAGCCCATAAACAGATTTCTCTGTGTGTGTGCAAGATGAGCCTGGGAAAAGCAAAACAATTCATCTACTCAAGAGTGGCTTCACAGGCAAAGGTTAAGGAATAATAAAGAGGGATTTAGATCGTACCACTTTACATGCATTTATGAGGGAGAAATTCAACACCCAGATAACAAATTCAGTTCAGGTTTTACTTCCTCTCTCCCTCCCCCTTCACCCCCTTAGAGATGGCATACCCTTCCATTTGTAAATTACTTTAATTTAAATACTTCCAGGTTAGAAAAATGTCTTAACTTTGACATGCCCCAAATTACAAAACAGAAACAAAATCTCTTGACAAAGGGTAAGAATAAAATATAATCCAAACCCAAACCTCTTTTCCTTAAGCTGGAGTTTATGGTCTGTGAGCTGGCTGCCCTCCAGAGTCTGACACAATGTCTGGAGCACCCAGAGCAGCTGGAATTAATTTTCTTCCTCCAAATCTATGCACTTTCATATGAAGTCGTGTTTTGGCACTGCCGCCTAAGAGAGAGTTCAGTGCAAAAAATCTAACCCTGGACGTGTTTCTTTGCAACCCAACACTCGCTGAGCAAACAGCAAAAAAGGAGAAGAGGACAAAAAAAAAAGTTAGAGAAAGAAAAGAAAAGCCCTTTCCCTCCCCCACACGTACACAGACGACTGTACCAAACAGGGGGGCTATTCATGGCTGTTCAGAAATGGGTCACAAGGAGAAATGTTTGCAGATAAAACCAACACTTCCCCCCCTTTTTTTTTTCTTCCTTTTTTTTTTTTTTTTTTTTATAAAATTTTTTTTTTTTTAAATTTTGGTCCTCCCTCAGGCCCCTGGAAGGTGCTGGGGATGTTCAAGAGTCATGGTCCTGCTGATCCCTTCTGCCTCCCATTTGCACGGCTCCCACGCCAGCCCTGATGCACAGTCCTGCTCCGGGGGGGTCTGGACCCCATCAAGCCACCTCCTCCAAGCCCAAGCTGCTGTGGGGAGGCCGGGGGGGGCATGTGGGCATCACACTGCTGCTCCTCGCCTGGGTTGGTGGTGGGGTCGGGGGGAGGAGGTAGGCATCCAAGGCACTCCCAGGCGGTCCCGTCACAAAATCACGCACTGGAGTCTGTGGGAGCCTGTGGCTCTGTCCCCTCGCCATTTGGTCTTTTTCTTCTTCTTCTGGCTTTTCTCTGGGATCTGTTGCCTGTTTTGGGAGACAGATGGGAAAATAAGCAGATGAGACACAAAGCTGTCTCATACATTAGCATCTCGAGCCCTGGGCAGCCAGCAGAATGGCATCTTGGCGTGCATATGTATATCTCCATATACCCTTCCACCACCACATGGCTTTTAATACCATACAGCTAACCAGACAACTGCCTGCATTTTTAAGGAAAGAGGAAAGAAGCCATAAGCAAACGTTAAGGCTAATGGCAGGGGGGGATGTCCTGCCCGGGAGGCATGG
>NW_009912228.1:31312-41890 GCF_000696875.1 Nestor notabilis
GCCTCCAGTTGCCCTGGATGAACTGCTGCCTCCTCCCCTGCCAGGGGCCTGCTCTGGGAAACAAAGCAACATCATCCATCACACTGCTGCTAGTGCTCATTAGGGAAGCAGATGAAAGAGATACAGAGTGCACAGAGAAATCAACCCTCTTGGAAAGATTTGCTTTCAGCCAGCATTGCCCATAGCCAGCTGCACTGCTGTGGTCTTGGTTATGGAGGGGGGGGGCTAAAAGATAATAATGAACAAACAGAATCTGATGCCAAAGGGGCTCTGGCCACCCATGGAAGTTGTGAAGAGCACTAGAGCATGGAGAGCAAGCTGAGCCCTGAAAGCTGTCCCTGGCTGTCTGAAGTCACAGCTACCCAAAGCACGCAGCTGAGAACACCGGCAGCTTCCAGAGATTCAGTGTCTAAATCACCAACCTCAGAGTTTGAATAGTTCAATACCAGTGTCTTTGCTACCTTATGTGCCAGACACTAAACTGAGTGTTTAGACCAAGTTATCCAGACCAGGATGAGACACAGCTGAGGCACAAATCATTATAGCTTTAGTTGGTGTTTTTCGTACTGCCTCAGCTCCCTGATGTTTGCAACTACCTGAAAAACTCAGCCTTGACTAGACTGTTTTGTGGCAAATGACCAACTAGATCATACAGCATCTTTCTTCTGACTTAACCCGAGTTCCAGCTTTTGTGAACACCTCTGGTGTCTCTAACACTATGGAGGGTTTTACCTGGCTGGCAATGACTTTCACACTGACTACTCAGGAAACTGGGTGCATCACCTATTTTTGAAGTTATGAAGTGCATTTTCAGGGCTTGAATTTAGTGATATGTTATTACACCATTCCTTCCAGACTGTCTGGAGATGTGTTATGTAGAGAAAGCAAACAAAGCCTCACCATCTTATTTTGGCTGTGGTTTTTTTTTCTCCACAGAGTGGAATAGATGGTGGCAAGAGCTTGCTGTAACACAAAAGTAGTATCTAGCCAGCCAATGCTGAGTTACAGAACAGTTGAGAAATAGCTTGGGACATTTCCAGCTCAGCTCTGTATTCTCCAAAGACTTTCTGCCCCCTGCTTTTGAGACATGTGGGAAGAGTGGGCAGTACCATCTGTTTTTGATGAAGGCTGACTTGAGTCTGTGCTAAGATATTCACACGTACAAATACACTGTGAATAAATGCCTCATGGTTTAACTGCCGAGCGAGGCACTTTGACTGCATGGTGGGGAAGAGCATGATTTCAGCTCAGCACCTTCCCGAAACATGAAAAATGAGGGCCCAGAAAAATCTGGCTGGCAACTGGTGCCAGAAAAACAACTCTTCTCAGAGAGATTTGAGGTTATCAGCTGAGATGCCAAGATGTGCATGCGGCTCTTTTCCTGCAGGACAGCCAGCATTTTGGAAGGCAGTCCCTCCCTGTCGGCAGCTGGAGCAGGGGCTCGCCCAGAGAGCAGGCGTTTGCCAAAGCGAGAAAAGCAGCCCATGCCAAAACTGGGAACAAACCTCTGTAGCGTGAGGAGGAAACCCGTGGCGCAGCCATTAGGTCATGCTGCTTCTCATACAAAGCTGCTTAATTTTTTCCATTTAGTGAGCAGAAAATGTCACAAGTCACCTACAGCATTAGAATATTGTAGATTTTTTTTTTTTTTGCCAGTCCTTTTTAACCTCTGGCAACGAGACCCAGAGAGCAAAAAGCTATGAAAACCCAAATTACTGATCCAGAGCTTTTAATGCCAGCCTTTTAAAGCTGACCATTATAGTAGGCTTTGCACTGTTCACTGAATAATACATTTTCATCATGGCCACAGCTAGTTCTCAACCTGCCTAGTACTGATGTCCTGCAAGGGTAACTAAGAGCTAGTAACATGCCTATGCAGGTACAGGACAAGAAAGTTTAATAAACCCCAGAAATCTCCCACCCCCAACCAAACCACCTGACCCCAGAAGTTGGCTCCTGGCTCTCTGGGCCAGGACTCCTGCATGTTCCATCCACACGCAGTAAGTAAGCGAAGAACTTGCAGCTTACCTTATTACTCTCACGAGGTCGTGGAAGGCCTTGTCAACGTTTAGAGGTGGGTCCTTGGCACTAGTTTCTATATAAGGAATCTGGAGGAGAGAAGCGTATCACGGAAGGAATTAGTAACAGCCTGCATGTTGGTAGCAAACCAGTTTCAAGATGAAAAACCCTAAAGGCTGAAGAAATTGGGTGTCTAAGAGACCGGCGAAATACAGGTAAACAAAGTGTTGTCATGGCACTGCTATCAACACCTTCACCCTCACAGCAAGGTCACTGAGTGCTTAACAAAAGGTCCCGAATAAGCACCAGGCAAACCAGCTGCTATCAGAGCTCTGGGTTTATAATAATCATAGGCTTCATGTTGTCAGATGTTCTCTCCCCCTAAGCTGTGCTTGCAGACATGAAAATAGCCGAAGGTTGTTGAAAGACGAGCACTTGCCAAAATTCTTGCTTGCCACATTTTATTAGGACTACTGCATGAATATTTCATGACTACAATTCCCCTTCAGTGTAAACTGATCTTCTCCTTCAAAGTTTGACAGCCAGATGGGGCCTCCTGGAGTGCTTGTCCAGCATGCTGGCTGATTTATAAAGCTGCCTCTGATAAGGTATTTTCGTACACGGCCTTTTCCAAAGTGTGCACGTACAGATGGGTGCAACATGTTATGTTGCAGTTTAGGTGTCCTGTATCCTACAGAAACAAGCTTCCTTGGGGAGGGGAGAGAGTGAACCTGCCCTGCCAAACTTCCATTGTGGCTTGTTTAGAAACACTGCACAGCTTGCTGTTTGGGCACAGCAAGCTGCCAAGAGATCTCAGGCTTGTTTGCTTTTACTTTTCCATTCACTTCCTCCTAGGGAGTTGTTGTCTCCCTCTGGGTGCTCAGGACTGCCAGCATTTAGAGGTGATTAGTGGAGTAGGGTGTGATCTACACCCATCTAAGACCAATTTCTCAGGCTAAACTACAGCATGAATAATGCAGAGCTAATATGGTGGGCCAGATTTATGTAGGCTTAACAACCTTATAACTTCATTATCTTTAACCAGCTCATTTCCTATAGACACCTGGGTGTACTTCCTAATGTCTGACCACCTTTTCACTCCAGGAGAGTGCACTTTCTTCCCTCAATTTGAACATTTCTCACCACTTGCAAACACCTTGTACAAATGGCTTTGTGGTGGCCACAGTGTTGCTACAGGCTGGTGCTCGCAGAGCTTCTAGTTTCAATGATGAACTGGCCCTGCTGAAAGGCAACTGCATTGCTACTACATTGTAGTAGTCAAAAATGTAATTGCAAATGTTTGATTGTACGAGAAATGCTTTAATACAGCTCCAAATGAGCTGAGAATTCAATTCTTAATGCCTGTAATGGCACTTGGAACAACCAATTAAACAATCCTGCAAACTTACATTATGTTTTGTTGCCATTTCTCTTCCCTGTTCTCTTGTAATTTTCCGTAAATGCATTAGATCAACTTTGTTCGCCACCAAAATCATTGGAAAGGACTCTCTGGAAAAAATCAAAACCACCACCCAATTATTAGCAGACTACAATGAAAAACACTAAGCATAAGTTTCACTTTCTGATGCTGACATCATCTAACATTCTCAGCTACAGACATACCACATATGTAACAGACCAAACGAACACGCTTCAGCCCCCAGACTGTGCTACACATATGTTCATATTGTAAAAATTCACTTCGCAAGTTCCATGCATGCACACGCTCATCCTTATTTGCAGGCACTTCAGGGACTTTGTGTCATTGTTTTTGCAATGCCTGATGATAGCTCAGCCTGAAGATCCAATTAGATGAGGAAAGAACTACAGTATTAGTCAGGAAATTAACTGAGACATAGAGACAGATCTTGAACAGGAGATTGGGACTCTTTTCTAACAGTTAGGGCACCTCACTAACTACATATCTTGGCAGCTGCTCCACACTGCAAGGTAACAAGGTATGTGAAGAAACTGGTGTCAGGTCATCCACTGAAAGCAGCCATTGGGGAAGAAAAGATGTACTTGGATAGCTGGAGTTCAGAGAGACATCAAATGGGGTAGAAGAGATCCCCATCACCTGCTACCCCAAGAAAAACTGAAAGACTGGTGGGGTAGCTGGAAGGAGGCTGGAGGGAACCAGCTTAGACTCACCAAGCTTCCAGATGCTATTACCTACCATCTCCTGCTTCTAATCCCAGAGCAAAGCCATGATGAACGACTACCCTTTTCTACCAAAACCATTTACTTCTGTAATAATGATCAGTACTTAACTTTACCAGGCATATAAATGACTGTATTTAGCTACTGCCTGAGAAGAGCCCCATCTAACCACAGCATGTCCAGTGTGAGGTGTGTGGGTCAGGCTCTCACCTGGCAAAAACCTCCATAGCTCTGGTGATTAAACAGAACCAAAGCAGCCCATGCCATAGGAGGTCCTGGCAGTTCAGTGCTGCACACCCCACTTCCCATACTGGAGCCTTACCTGGCTCAAGTGTTCAAGACGAGGTTGGATAGGGCTTTGAGCAACCTGATCTAGTGGAAGCTGTCCCTGCCATGACACGGTCGCTCGAACTAGATGACTGCTAAGGTCCCTTCCGACCCAAACTGTTCTATGGTTCTATGATTCTGTGATTCCTTTGGCTGCATGACACAGAGAGCAAAGTCGTGCTTCAGAGCCTTTACCCACTGCTAGGAGGGAGGAGATGCCTTCTGATAATTAGACAGTTACTGCAGTATTAGTTTCTTATATTTAACTTTAAACCCTCCAAAAATTATTCGTGTTCTCTGCTGTAACAGAGCTGATTTTATAGGAATAAGGAGCAGCTGGCTGTACTCATTTCTGCATAAAACACATCTCTGAGTAACTCTGGATTTTCAAACTGCATTTCTGTGTCATTTTTCATCAAGATGATAAGGGCTTCATCTTCTCCCTGGCACATCACCCCATTGCTCTGGCTAGAAAAACACTGTACTGCACTCTGCATTTTAAATGAGTCTTACAAGTTATTCCTTCTGCTAATGTGGCTCTGATTTAATTTTAATACCTAAGCATTGATATATCTTGACTCTGATCATTCTGGAGCAAAACACTTGCTTGTCTGGATTATTTGATTCCTTTTTGGCTTGCAGCACATTTATAAGAAAGGGATTACATTTGGACAGTATCTCACTTGCCTTGTTTACATGAGGCATAAAACTCCATGGGCATTTTGTTCCCTGTTGCAAGCCATACGATTGCTAGTTGGACAAAGCTACTAGAAAGTTTTACTGTAATGAAGGTTTGGGAAATAAACAGGAGGAAAGCTTTGAACAGCTCTGCTAACACAGCAGCCTGCGATTCCTTTGGATTTTAAGTTGCCGAAACTGACTGCTAGCTTGAAAACCAGGGTGATGCTCTGCTCGCAGCTACCCACAGGGCTGGCAGGAAGGTTCCTTTACTCGTACTGCTCCTACTGCTGTGATTTGCTGAGTGAGCTCAGGTTTTGGATGAAATGTTAAGCTCCTCATGCTCTGTGCTTCGGTGGCGTTGAGCAGGGAAACACAAACAACCTCACCAGCTTGTTTCACTTCCTGCTTCTCACACGCTGGCTGTGGTGTTTGCACAGCGTACACGGGGGTAAAAGTTTCAGTCCAGAGCAAAACAATGAATACCGTATCTTATTTTCACAAAGTTGAATTAGATAAAACTGACACTGATTTGGGGCAGGTTACAAGAAAGGCTGTCCCATCTTCTTTAGCTTTCAGAAACAGATTTAATTTGCCTCAAGCTGAGCTGGCAGTGAAGAAGACTGTCATGATCTGGGAGGCTGACTGACTGACATTTTTCTTCATTCAAATGAAATCAAAGGGTGGGTTTTCCTTTACTTTTCACTCTTGTGGGCTCCACTCTGGATTCTTTACTGGAAGAGCTGTCAGCTGTGAACCTCACATGATATGAGTCCACCCTTCCTGTGGGGAAGTTATTCAGAGCTGTGAAAGGAAGCCAGCAATGAGGCCTGAACCCTCTGGTGGCTTTTCTTGATGACTTCCATAATTAAAAGCCATATGAATGGAAAAACTAAGCGTTTCAAAGCTGCAGACATATAAGGGCTTAATTCACACCCCACCCAGTGAGGATGGATTCATCACCTCTTGAACCAGGGTGGGAAGAGGGAGTTATCTCTGACATGAACTGGCAGCTTCCCCTTGCTCTGTCAGGATGCGTTTGCTTACCATCATTAAACTCTCAGTGCTACCTTCTCCCATGCACGCACAAGGAGGGGAGCAGGCGACCTTTTTGGCTTACTCCCCAGTCACGCAGAGATGCTTTGTTCACTGAAAATGATTGCTGCAGAGCATGATGCATTAACTGCATTACACCCCTTGCAAGTAATACAGTTCCTTCTAACATGGGGTGTTTTCCCCTTCAAGACACTTGTCCACAGCTTCAAATCATGCACGACCTTGTAAAGTTTGTTTGGCACAAACTGAAGCCAGAGAAAGGAGGATGCTGCCAGGACACACAACGTGATTAGGGCCAAATGCTTACTGACTCCCTGCTGGCATTCTCAAAGTGTCTGCACTGTGCACGAAGCATCCTTCCTCCCCTCTTCAGAGCCAAACTGGTTACCTTCAAAGGTGTCTGATCTGCCTTTCTTACACTGCTCTGCCAGACCATTCTGGCAGGAGTTTCTCCCTTCCAAACCCATTTTCACTCCATCATAACACTACTGAACTTTTAAACGTTGAAATCACTACATGCTTATTAGAAGATGTAAAACACTTCTTACTGCTCATGTGGAGGTGCACAAACCCACTGGATTTGCCCTGGTACACACAGGTGACAAAAGGCAGGGTGAGACATGCAGCCTCCCCAGTGCACAGTCTCCAGCAGCAGGAGCAGGGTCAGGCAGTGCCTGGCTTCACAGCACCCACCTGTCCTTGACTCTGAGGATCAGCTGGTGGAACCGGTCCACATGCTCAAAGCTGGCCTTGTCCGTCACTGAGTAGACTATAAGAAAGCCATCTCCAGTCCTCATGTACTGCTCCCGCATCGCGCTGAACTCCTCTTGGCCTGCAGTATCCAGAACTAGGACAGAAGAAACAAAGGGTTTCACGTACTGTAAGGACCTGCAGCTGCTGTCACTACTATGCCCTACAGGGCTTTTATGACTCCACTGGGCTTGGTCCTCTTAAAGGCTGCAAGATTTGATGATAACAAATTGGATGGACAAGGTGGTTTCTTGTTACAAAACAAAAAACCGTGTGCCTACGCTGGGAGCAGATGGAGGGGAAGAAGACTACCTGGATTTTACTTTCCTTTCCCAGTACCAAATACTGACCACTGAACCTGGGGAGTTACTTCTCTGGCAAGATACGGCTCAAAGTTTTTCACAGACCTCCATTATTCCCTCTCCCAGCTTTCTCTGTTCCCTTCATGGAAAAATCCAAGACTAAAAATAAGTAAATGCCAATTTAAACATCAGGGACAATCTACAAAATGCATGGTAAAGCAGAGCTGGGAGACAACCCAGAGTAATAATAGCCACAAGCATTTTTCTTTTCTCAGTACCTGGATATTACTTCTACACTATTACGTGCTTTCAGAGCAAGACAGTACAGCCTTGAGAAGGAGGGTTGAACAAGAAGATGAACAAGAGAAGTTCATCAGTTTAGGCTATGCCAGTACAAACATGGTGTGAGGTCAAAGTGCATCAGCTGCTCAGATAAAATATTCCTAATGCACTGTTGTATTCTAGAGACAAACACAGGACCTTCATAGCAACTGTGAACGTTTTCACACCCCAGTCAACTGGGCTGGGTGGGAAAACTGTTTCCACCTCCACCGTACAGCCACATCGTAAGCATCTGCTGCCCACAAGCGATGGGGAAAGCCCAGGGCACTGGTGGATGGAGACTGTGGCAGGAGCATACTGCTGACAGAGCAGCAAAGCTTGATACAGGTTTTTCTAGTCTGAGCAGGCCTACAGTCCTAGCAAGATGTTTCCACAGGGGTAAGTACTCACTCTAATTTCCAGATGGGGCCAGGATAAAACCCACTTTACTGCTGGTGTTACTTGCTGAATGAGCATGGGTGGCCACAGGTGGACACACTGCATATGACAGTGCACCCCACAAGCCAGCCCACACACTTTCACTATACGTCTACAGGAAAGGCAGCTATGCTGGAGGACCTAGAGACCTTACTTAGTCATAGCAGGCCCTTAAAGCCTTCAACTTCATTCACCTGCCTTAGCTGGTCTTGAATGTCTGTTTCCATGGGCCCTTAAGGTGAAAATAGCTTCTAGGGTCTTCTAGAGATCCTGAGATTTAGGCTTGTTTGCCAAGTAACTGGAGCTTGCTGGAAAGTCACGTGTGTCTCTTCATAGCTTTTTATCCTTTCATTGTGCTTCTCCCCTCTAAATCTAAGAAACAAGGCTCTCAGCTCAAAGGCATCCAGGCTATTCTTAAGGACTATACAAAAAAGAAAAAAAAAAGAAAAACAACCTAAAGACACTGTACGTGCTGGTGAATTTCTATGCCCTGGGCAGAATTGCTACCATGGAATAAGGCCAGGACCGCATGGCTAGGACAGAAGAGGAAATCCTTCCTACCCACCCAACCCTTAAGCAGAAGCTGGGATGCCCTCATCTGACTCCTGCAGAAGCTGGATGTTATGTTGGGGCAGCGCTGAGAGCTGACAACTAACACACAAACGAACATGCTCCTTTCCACTCACCAACACACACATCCTACTTGTGGTGGAGGGGGACACCTTCTCACAGGGGGCTGGGCTCTGCTGCCCTCCCTCCCCCCAAGACAGGGAAGGTGCCTGAGCACAAGCCGTGGGCAGGAAGGTGGAGATGGATGTGCCACATCCTGCATGATTATTTGCTTAGAGACTTCCCCTTGCTCTGGCACATTTGCAAACCTCTCATGAAATACATGAGAAGCATCTAGCTCTGCTCTTGCACCCATCAACCCATCCCCAGCTGATGCCTCTCCAAAGCTTGGCATCCCCTGTGAGAGGGCAGAGGACAAGTCCTGGGGGGAAGCTGTGGGGATACTCAAGGGACAGCATGGGGCTGCACTCCTGCCACTCCTGCCTTGCCTGGATCTTGGCCATGGCATCACACTAAACACAGACAGAGCTGCGGCATCAGCAGCTGCTATTTAAAGGGAATTCACTTGCAGCATTTGTAGAAAGGCAAGCAAGTCCAGGCAGCGTTTAAAATGGCCTGCTGAAAATGCAAGTAAAAGACATGCAGCAGTGAATGTTAAGGTTAATCTCAGATGGGCTACTCATGCAAAGCTAAGCATCACACAGATGGCCAGAGAAAGTCTCTGTTTTAGCTTTAAATCTGCTCTTCATAAAGACGATCCCATATCCTAACACTTCTGTGCTACGTGAATTGTAAACAATCAGAGGACAATGCGATCTGGATCCTTTGTAGGCAGGATGGGACCACATTCTGGAAAGCATCAGCAGCGAAAAAACGTGCGATGCAAGCGGCTTTGCTTCTGGAATAATCTTGTGGCATAAAAGTTTCAAGAAGACTCTTACCTACAGAAATGGGAAAATAGCAAGGAGAAGCCTTGGGAAGGTGAAACTGGGAAGGTGATTCTACTGGCTTCCCAAAGGGGTGAGGATACTTACAATGTTAGCCAGCATTCCCCTTCTTTTAGAATTCCTGTTTCTGCAGACAGGATGCCAGAAGACACAGAAATAATAATGAGCAGAGAAGGACTATGAGCTCTCTCTTCCCCTGGTACACTTTAAAGCAGCAGTTGCCTCTTACTGGCAGTTGCCCCACTGGCAGCGCATAAAAGCCAGTGCGGAAACAAGACTGGACCAGAGCACAGCAGGTTTCCCCTACCTCATTCTTCCAAGAACTGAAATCAGATTCATAGGCTGCACAGCTCATGATCAGGGACTTCCAGCAGCAAACTTGGTGAAGTTCCCACAAACTTGACCAAGAAAGCAGCAAGGAGGAGTGTTAATGAAATGAAAGCATTTGGGTAAAGACTGAAGAGAGAGAAGCCAAGGATTATGTCTGATGTAGGAACAGACATCATCCAGAGAGGGCAAAGCCATTTTACAGAGCTATCACATAATGAGCTGGAGACTAAACTAAGAGCAATTAGGCTGTGAGAGCCCAGCAGGGAGGCCTCCTGCTTTGCAGGTAAGAGGCTGCTGAGCAAAGAGATGGCCTTTTCTGCTTTCCAGTGGATATAACCCCAACTGTTGTGATGAATTCCTTGCTAATTGAATCCTGTCCCCTTAGAGCTCTCCACACTACTTTCTTGTGAATCCTGATGGGTTATGCAAGAGTGTGGCTGTTTAGAGAGCACTTCTGAGCAGGGACAGGAGCCCAGAAATACATGGGAATTTGTAGCCCAAAATAGAGGCACTTGGGTGATTACAGGTATTTTATGTGGCAAATGTCTCTGCAACTGACAGTGCTCTGAGAGCCCATCCAGAAACACAGGTGTGTAAATCTAACCCAGAGGCATACTATTAAACCTAAGTCACAGCATTGTTTTTTCTAGAGCTTAGGTTGGATTCAGTACAGATTCATA